>NC_081407.1:780360250-780667250 GCF_030272615.1 Cryptomeria japonica
ATGTACATGAATTATCATACAACATACTGACCCCGAGGAAAGCGAAGTCACCTCGTGCTTTGTGTTTTGTGTCTATTATCCTTGGGTTTATCTCACACTTGGGGGCTAAATCCTTGCGATAACGTGCTCCTTTCCTTTCTCATTTCTTATGTGTATCACTACGTTAAAACAATCACCCCCGGTGAGGCGTGTGCGATCGCTTTAACGTAGGGGGCATACATCCCGTTCATATCTTTTCAAGATACTTGAAAATTTCTTGGCAAATTTAACCTTGTCTTGAAAATTTTTGATATCTTTCTTGCATGACTCATAGTGAGGGAACCTTGCTACTGACAGTCATGGTTCTCCCTCGTGATCTTCCCTTTTACTTTGTCAATCGAAGTCGTAAGATCCTTAGTCCACTGGGGGCTTGGTGTATCTTGCCTCCTTGACGTGGTGAAAGTCTTTCAATGTTGTTTCCTTGTACTTTACCGGAAGTATGAGCATACATACTCCTGCTAAAGTGGGGGCTACATGTAGCGTCCTAAAATTGCGACACTTGCAATTTCGATTGCATTTCGGTCTTCACGATGTGGACACAACATGGAACCTGAATGGAGACCCCGAAACCTGATTACGACACTGAAAGCTGCATTTTTCAAGCACCCTGGCCTGAACCTCCTTGCACCCTGCTGTCCTGGGAGGTGGGACCAGAGCGCCCAGCGCCCTGGTCCTTCAGGACCAGGGCGCCCAGTTCCCTGGTCCCCCAGGACCATGGCGCCCAGCGCCCTAGTCCCCCAGGACCATGGCGCCCAGCGCCCTGGTCCCTGGGTCCTATTTTGGGCCCAGTCTCCTAAGGGGTCTCGGGTCTTTTTGTTTGCAAATTGGAAATTAAACTTTCCTGGTCGGCCTAAGGTCGGGAAAATCAGTCTATCAGCCCTAATTGACAAGTATATAAACTACATTTTCCTCTTTCATTCGATATGATGGAAAAGGCATGGAAACTATACTCAATCATTCAAGCATTCAAGCATTCCTTCAAGCAATTGATCATTTCAAGTCTCCATTCAAGGCTAAGTGTTGCATTCAAGACAAGGATTCAACCATTGAAGAGGATATCACATACTACATGCTACATACAACATACAACATACAACAAACAACAACATCTAAACCTTCACACATAAGGATACAAACATCCTTAGAACAAGGTATTAGTACTTGTTTTACATTACAGACATTTACATTTACAGCATTGCTCATTTCTTGGTTAATTCCAAAACCGGGGTTTGACCTAAAGGCAAACCCCTAATCCCTAACCCCCCAATCGTCTTCGCTTTTTTGTGTGTAGGTTGCAGGTACGCGGCTGAAATTGAAGATCTGGAATCCTTGTGCAGAGACGAACAGATCCCCCTTCGTTTCGCGGATTTTTCGGAGGACCGTGGCGTCGGGCGCCATCGTCCTAACAACTTTCGCTCAAATTTGCAGGACAGCACCGTATCGACATTTTACTGCTAATTCCAGGTCCGCAGCTTCATACTGTATTCCTATCTCAGTTTATAAGCGAATCTTTGTCACTTTCTATCCATTCCTAGCTTAGTTCTTCTATCAACATTCTTTACAAAAGAGGGTAGCCTTGCTATCATAACCCTTGAAACTCATTTAGCATCCAATCTTGCATTGCGTGGGATTGGATCTTGTGGGTTTCAACCCCTCTTTTGAATGTAAAGTCTCTCCCCTAAGTGAAAACCATCAACCCTAGTGAATCTCCCTTCTCTCTCCTTGGAGTTGGAAGAGGGGAGAGCAACTAGGGTTCGATCGCGATTTTCCGCTTTACAGTCAGAAAATCGAAGAAGCCTCAGAGCAGGGGTAAATCAGTTTGAAAGTCTATTCAATAATTGTGAAAGCAAGTGAATATCCCAATTTATATAGGGTTACAAACATAGATTTAGATGCACTTAGTAGTCAACAGGTGACTAGTATGACAACAACATGTGAGGTTTGCAAGGGAAGCATCGACAAAGAGAGCCAAATATGATATCCATATCATGACAACGGTGCATCAAGTATCATAAAGTATATATTTCATTCAAAAGGAGCAGCAATAATACTCTTGAGCCATGAGAAGTGAGTTCAAATGCAAGATGCACAAGGAACATACACACTCGTAGCAACACCCAAGGAGTATCTACATCACTTACAAATTTGGTGTTTTGTATGAAAAGGATAGTCACAACTAGTATCAACAAATGTATTTTATAGTGATATTAACTAAAGGTGATAGCCCATTATGAAAATCCACAACCAAAAGGGGCATTACACCATCATAAGGCAATGAGGCCCAGGCATTATATGAAGCTAAAATAGGTTGGAGATTTAGAGATACAAAGAATCAATAAAATGCCACAAAGAAGGTTTCAAAGTAGTTTATTAAGTAGAGCACTTAATAGTAAGGGCACTCAAGTTTTGATATGAATAATAAGAAAATATAAAGGGAAGCCTCACACATGAAAATTTCATAAACCACAAGGCATTATAGTTGACCTAAATGAGGAATACAAGGTGTCATAGCAAATCTGAATTTCAAAGTTTGAATATAGAGAAACTTTAAAAAAAAACAAGGACAAATTAAAAAATCACAGAAAGATTTCATAAGAAGTCATTTATCTTGAGACAGAGGATCAAAGAGATCAAATATTTATATAGATATTTTATTTAATGAGTGAGAAACATTTAAACAAAGAAGCATAAGGACGTTGATGGAAACCTTTCAAGAAGTGCAGCCTCTAAAATTTAGATTTCAGACATGTTATTGACTGGGAAATAGAAGAAAAATAATATTAATGAGAGATGTCAATAATGTCATTATCATTACCTTAACATTGCATAAAAGTCAGGCTATCGTAAGAAATCAAACATTGACATCATCAAAATGCACCGAAGAGTAACACAGTGACACTGTTCATATAAGAATTAATAGTCTTCATCAAGACTGAAAGGAATTGAATAGCCAAAACAAGCACGTATGCAGTTGTAATAGAGAGTAAAGCATTATGTTTATACATAATAATTATCAAATACTTTTTTGAAGTCACAACACTAATATAGTTAATGATCGATATTATCCTTTTCAATATCTCAAATAATAGTTTGAGAGCCACGTGATATAGGTGTTACTAAGAGATTATACAGTCATACATCAAAATGCACATGTAAAAGGAATCTTTGCATCAGACCCGAAGCATCAAAAGAAAATCAAAATTTATTTGGTCACATAGCAATATTGGCAAATCTGCGTCGCTATAAGGAAAGAAAACTATTCTCAAGTGGTATACTCAATTTTCAAACGGCGAGCACAAATATTACCTCAAATACTAGAACAAATGAAATTAATGCATTTGTACCAATGAAAAAGTTTAGCACAAGAATTACTCATGACTTGGTGATGGATTGAAAGCTATAGGTTAAAACGGTGCACAGATTATAAACTACATGGACAAAACATAAATTCTTTACAAAAAGCAACTCCAAAGATTCAAAATGCTTACAACATTCTGAAGAGTTGCATTTTATTTCCAAAATGTCTTACAGACTAGAATAAAGCAAACATAGTGCATTTGCATCAATGACAAAGGTTAGCATAAAGTTACTCTTGATATAGGGTTGGATTGGAAAGCATATGATGCAATACTATTTAGATTATGATGGATAAAACAAGTTCTTTATAGAATGTACCACCAAATAATCCATGTGCATAAAGCATTGTGAGGCATCAAGTTCAAATTCCAGAACAAAGGCATAAATTCAAAAGCTTCAAAAGGAAACATGGACTAGAATAAAGGAACAAATTTGTGCATTTACATCAATGAAAAAGTGAAGCACTAAGTTTTAAGGCAAAATTAATGACAGTTTAGAACATAGAAGAGATCTGACATCAAAAAAATGTACTATTAAGATCTGAGTTATGATTAATGGGAGAAATCTGGAACTTTTTACATTCAAAAATAGGAAAAAATGCCTAACATGAAGAAATTGTTCTTGCAGCTAATGCATATAATGGTCAGTCCACCATAGAGCACCCCTGGATTGGGTTACATAATAATGTCCATTAATCTTCAAGAATGGTCAAGGGAGGATATTTAACATTGTTCCCAATTCAAAAACCCTAATAAGTATTAATCAAGAGAGGCTTTTATTATTTATCTGCCAACTATCTCTGCTTCCTCCACTCTCACTAGAAAAATTAATAGAAGGCAAAAAAGTAATTAAGCACATGGATAAATCATAAAACTACATGAAACTGCATGAATTATAAATCATCATATTTCCTATAGACATGGAAAAGTTGTTGTGATGGATTCATTCTCTGGAGAAATGATTAAGGTTGCCTATGAGAATCAGATATGATCAATCCACCAAGGAAATTGTTGGATAACAAGGATGATAATCCCCCATTATTAACTTTTGAAATCATAACTAATATTTAAAGGTTTTAATATCAATACTATTAGGATAATAGTTCTCCAAGCCTCCTATTATAAAACCTAAGCTAACAAATAATTATAAAAATAATATCCAACGGTAGCTCATGACCTCCTAGAGCATAGATATAAAGGATTTTCATGGCTAGGCTTATATACATGCAATCTTTTAGTCTCTTGATAAGCCATATAGTTTTTAGACCATGTGATTATTAAACAAGATCTTAGTATACTGAAAATACAAGTCTTATTTACATTATATAACAAATAAACAACACCAGTAAACCAATATGGATCAAAATACCTAATAAGTGCACATATCTATTATAGAACCCATATTTTTCTATTCTTGTAGTAGATTTTAAATAACTAAGATCAGGAAGCACTCATGAATCAAACAAAGGTAAAACAGTGGTAGAACCTCAATCAAGAAAACCATCAAAACAATAAAATTTTGCTATCATAACAACCTTTTTACTCTAACAGGGACATGTATTATAGTTGAAATTTGTCTTCCTAAACACTCATGGAACTATGGCACATTTGCATTCGTTCTCATTTTATCTCACCACCGTAATACATCAAGAGCTCCATCATCGCAACAACAAGAATACCTATAAATAATTCAACCTATGAAATAAAAGGCATGCAATCATACCATACAAATATCTGGCTTAGGTATTCATGACTGAACTCATAACTTACCTTTACAAAATAGAGATTCTCACCACCTTACAAAACAAACAAGCATCAACCCTATTATAAACCAAGAAACCCACCATTCTTTGAAAAATCAAATATCGTTCCAACCATCAGGTGAACGCTTCAAACAAAACCCACATATGAACTTTGTCTCTATAACTAAGGACTCATGGTTGTGTAGAACAAAGGTCTAAAACATATCTATCATGTTCAAGGAATTCAAAAGACTAAACCTAAAATCACAAATACCCACATAACCAAGAATATATTTTTCACAAAAGAGATTTTCCTACAACCTTAAATAAGAAAAGATCAAGACAACCATAAATCAAATCATCCACCACCCTCTAGCAAACCTAAAAAATCATTTCAGTCATAACATGAATGCTTTAAGAAACACCAACATAAGATCAGACACTGAAAAGATTATGAAGCATTAGAGTTAAATCAATGGATCAACTCAGGAGGGCTCAAATCATACACACCCATATGAACATAAACTATACTTTTACAATGACAAAAATTCTCACCACCTTTTGAAAAACTTCAAATCAACTTCAAGCATCATTTGAATGCCTCAAAAAACACCCACAGAAAACCATCCTTTACAGAAACTGCAACATTCAAGTCTAAAAGAATCATCATATGAAATTCATTTCATTTCCTCTCAAGCCCTCTCAAGGTGACATTTGTCAACTTGGGATTGGATTGAATCTCTCCCATGGATTGATAACTTTCAATCCTAGCCCTTGTTGAGATTACTTAATCTCAATCATCCATTTATCTATTTTGCCTATAAATAGAGCTCATTTCTTCAATTCAAAAATCTCAATCGTGTGCATCCAAATTATAGTCATTTTGCAGGTTATCGAGGAACTCAACCTTAGGTAGCCATAATGATATAGTGATGAAGAAAAAAATAGATTTTGTTGTTATAACAAGTGAAAAAACACTCTTAGAAGCTCCCAGATATACAAGGATATATCATTTGTAATAGTGATAAACCCTCAATAATGTAAAAAACCCTAAACCTGGTTACAATGGAAAGGGCAAAAAACTAGGGCTTCTATGAAACATTGTATTCAGAGTCACAAGTAAGAGATTGCAGACCTCATACAGTGAAGGTTTGAGCATGATAAAACAACAATATGACAACAAAGAGAAATTTAATGGTGAATGACATATGTAAGGTAGGTATCTGGGCACATACCATGCGATAAACAATGAAGTCTGAGTTCATGATCCAGATCTGTTCTCATAAACCTATCAAAGCTCCTAGTTGAAGTTCCAGTTTAGCTAGTTGTTTGAGGTTGAGAGAGAAATACATGGTATAATGAAAGTCTTCTTCGAGAAGACAAGAAGATTGAGAAGGGCTTCTTCCCGAAAGAAAAAATGAAAGAATGACATCATATTCCCATTGGGACCCGATTCTTGTTGGCATCATATTCTCAAGTTTTACAAATTTTCTAACTTTGACAAACCTTTCCCCTTCTCAAAACTAGTAAAATTTACTAACTATGTTATTATAAGATATACCTAAGTTTGATATTTACTAAAAGAACATTGACTTGATTACCTAGAAAAGACATCATTGGCAATGATGAGTAGCTCTAAGAGCAAATAAAAAACAAAAAATAAGATCATTTAACTAGCTCAAATATCACATAATCTATCTAATACTCAAGAAAAATACATGTTCAAAAATATTGGAAATAGCACCTAATTAAATTTCATGTATTTAAATTTTATATGGGTCTAGGATAGGAAAACTAAATCTCACCACAAATTGGCATCATCTTAAATGGTTAGAACTTTGACCAAGTCCACCTCCAATATTGACACAATATTTTATAGCTGATTTCAATAGCCTATCCTCTTTATATTTGAATATAATAATTGTATATGGTGAAAATGGATAACAACAATGTTGAAAGACTAAATGAATTCAACCACAAAACCCTAGCCCAACAATCAAGAAAGATCCACCATAACATATGAAGATTACCTAACACAATGCAAATCAAATGAAATCATAAAGATTATACCATCACATTCCAATAGGGTTTGGATCTCCATTCTTCCTATCTCCATTGATCTTGCTTGATATATTTGCTCTCAGATTTTATATGTGCACAAGAGCTCAACAAAGAACGGAAATGTGGTTGCAAGTAGACTTGATCGCATATGAGAGTTCGAAAGCATAGTCGAGGCTGAATGCATAGTGAGGGTTTGATAATGAAGGAAGAATCTCCTTATATAGAAGACACTATAAGAAATGGAGGGATAAGATTGAGAGGTGTAAAAGAGGTCCGCTATGACTAGAGGGTAGGTAAAGGAAATAAGAAAATAACTAAAGGGGTAGGTAGTGTATGTATTAAGAGATGAATGACATGTGTCATAGGTAGAAAAGGTTAATGAATTAATTAAATAAATAAAGATTTATTTAATTAATAGAAGAAGTGGGATAATTAAATAAATAAGATATTCATTTAATTTAGGAAAAGGGAAATTTAAATAAATAAAAGTATTTATTTAAATGAGAAATAAGACTAGAAGAGGATAAATGAATTAATTAAATAAATAAAGATTTATTCAATTAATAGAAGAATTAGGCTTAGAATAATTAAATAAATAAAATATTTATTTAATTAGACATGACAATTTTAGGTGTCTACATTTTGCCCCTCTTTGAGACAATGCAACTTGTTGCACTGTTTCAAAGAAGATAATATGAATTGATACAAAGTTGCCCCAAGATGGGAATGATATGCCCCCTTGAGAGATTGGATGAAAATGTCTAGAAAGATCGCAGACAATCTCTCAATAAGAAAGAAAGACTAGAATGGATTGACTGGATAGAGTGACAGAGTCACGGGATAAAGAAGACTGACTTGGGAAATGAGGGCTAGGGCTAGGGTAGTCTATAAAATAGACCAGAAGGGGAATACATACTCATTGTCATCCACACATCCAAGAGATCAGAGTGCAGAGAGAGAATAGAGTAGCAACAGTCTTCAATGATGGCATTGGTGCATAGATTTGGTCGTGTTCATCGATTTCAGAGGCCAACAGATGCAGGAGAGCCGGTAAGTATCGCAAAACCTCCTTGTACTTTGTTGCAATAAATGTTGTCATTAATGCATGCTAGGTAGGGTAATAAATGCGCTCTAGGTATGTCTAGAAAAAATGTCAAGTGGGGTAAAAACGTCAAGTTGCATCTGGGTAGGCTAGGCACGTTTGTGTTTGTGCCAGGCATGTCTATGCAGGAAAAGGCATTTATGTCAAATGGGAGCATGTCTGTGTTGTGCATGTGCATTTGTGCAATATGTAAGCATGTTTATGTCATGAAGGCATGTTTATGTCTTCTAGGCCAAATCGATAATTATGTGATGAATATACGTTGTCGATTGGATAAGTTGCTAAGAGGATACACTCAATCAGGTCCTCTAGGGAAGACTAGGATAGATCAAGGCACTTTGTGATGAACAGGGAGTACCAAGATAAAGTACTTTGTGATGAACAGGGAGTAAAAATATGAGCAGCATTTTGTGATGAACAGGGAGTGCTAATATGAACAGCACTTTGTGATGAACAGTGAGTGCAAATGAACGTAGTACTTTGTGATGAACAAGGAGTACCACTAGCAAAAAAATAGCAACACTTTGTGATGAACAGTGAGTGTCACTAGAATAGTAGCAACACTTTGTGATAAACAGTGAGTGTCACTTTGACAAAGTGCCATATGATAGATATATAAGCACTAGGATAATAAGCAACATTTTGTGATGAACAGTGAATGCTACTTTGACTGACATGATCGATTTTCTTGACTGTAGGAGTACCTACCTATGCTCAAGTCATGGGAGAGATTCCCATCGACACAGAGGTTATGACTAGAGCTGATATTTGAGGACAGAGTTCGTGATTGAGGTTATGGGTCTGCGATTTATTTTGTATGTGCCTAAGTTTTAGGCAAACATGGGGTTGCTGACTGCGCTGGCTGAGAGATGACACTCAGAGACTTGTAGTTTTCATTTGCCGATGGGTGAGATGACAATCACCTTAGAGGATGTATATAGGATTTTGAGGATACCAATCAATGGGGAGTTGATACCCTATGATCAAGACGAAGACAGGGATGCACTGAGACGAGTGTTCTAGGATCTAGGATTGGAGATGAGGGTTGGACATGTGGCTTGGGATACCATGAGATGGATAGGATTAGCACTACTAGTAGTATTGGTAGGAATGATCAGTGGGTTCCTTTGTCTGGATAGGGTGACATGAGGATTGGCTGCAGGATGGGGGAGGAGGAGGAGAGGAGGAGGATGAGACAACTAGGCTCAGGAGACAAAGGGGACAAGAGAGATGATCCTAGGGCGGGTCCTTCTAGGGCTCAGAGTCCATTGAGGCCAGTCAACTCTGAGGGAGGGAGTTCATCATAGCCTTTACCATTTTGTATGATGATGTAGACACCTTTGGGTGATTTTGCCATATGCATTTTGACATCATTGTATCATGACACTTATGATTTTGATATATATATGAGATGATTCTTTGTGGCAGCTAAATGCATGTGTACCTATGTGATGAGATGTTTCATGATGTATGTTTCTATGTGATGCTTATGTTATGGATGCAAATATGTACATAATGAAATGAAATATTTTTGTTCTTTTATGTTTTATATGTTATGCATATGTGAATGTGAATGTATGAAATGCAGATGGATATGATGATGCAAATAACTATTTACATGATGAGAATCTAAAATGTGCTAACATGTGTTGTGTGCAAGATATGGTGCAATTGTGATATCTATATGTATATATGAAAATGAGATATGTGGTAATGCAGGTGCAACTACATGAAATGCAAATGTTTTTGGCATGTCATTATACTCAGTCATGTGATAGCGGGCTACATGGACTCAAGAAGGACGATGGAAGTCAAACAAGAAAGGGGGATGGAATATAGATGATATGAAACTGGAAGAGATTCTTGTGCATTATCATCATTGAGCTTTATTATGGTAAGTAGGTTATGACAATCGAGGCATATGTTTGACCCAAAAAGTCATTGTACCTGTTTGCATGGAGATAAGACACTCACAAACAAGGAATGCCCCAGTTCACACTAGACTCACAGTGTCCTCATATCCTTGGACAAGTCATAGAATTACTAAGAGACAATCCACAGATGGCAAAGAAAAATAGGTGATGATACCCCATCCTCACCTTTCTAGTCAAAGACATCTTGGAGATAGATTCCCTAGTCAGAGACATCTCGAAAAAGCTAAAAGACATGTCACTAAAAAGATAAAATCAAAAGAAAACCAAGACTTGACACCAACATCCACTGTAGTCCTCAAGTTTAGTGTCTCTTGTCACTTGTGTAAGTCTTATTTGATTGTGGTCACAATGTTTACTTTCACAAAAAGGATAGATAGCACTAAACCATATGTTGTCTGAGTCTGTTGAAAGATTTGATTTGTTGAAGCCCATTGTTGTTGTTGTGTCTCATTTGAAACTGACTGAATCCATGAAACTGATACTTTATTGCGGAGAAGACGAAACTTTATTGCAGATTGGCGATGCAAGTGTTGCTTTATTATGGATTGTGCACGGATAGACTGAAGAAGGTTAGAAGAGACTATACTCCTCAGAACATGTGATGCTCTTAGTTCCACACCCATCACTAGATGTAGGATTTTCCTTAGCCACAGATAGGAGCTGATTTATTATGGATGGAAAGAGGGGGAAAAGGGGGTTATTATGAATGGTTTACCAATCTTGGGTAGATCAATAACAAGCCATGATGGAAATGGGTAAGTTTATTATGGATGGATAGGTTGTGAGTGTGTGCAAAGTGAAAGGATGAAATGGAATCCTAAAGGAGGGAGGAGCAATGTCTCTACACATGGTGCCAGTGACCCAGTTTTCACCATGGTACTTGCCTAGGGCACCATCGAAGTGGTTTTCACCATTGGACAAAATATTTTTCATTTTTTCAATTTTTTTTTGTTGTCACAAGGCGCCTGTTTGCCAAGTTTTCACCAAGTAACGATTTTTATTTTTTATGATTTTTTTTTTTTGTCTTTTTGAATTAGGATACTCTGAAGAGCTATGTGTAAAACCTGTGAAGATGCATGTTGTTGATAAGATCCTCCAAAGGTTCACCCTCTGTGGTTGAGAGCTGATATGCACCAGATCCATATACTGTTGTGATGATATAAGGACCAAGCTAGCTTGGTTCAAACTTGCCCTTCTTCTCTCTGTCTTGCTGATTTTTAGGATTCTCTTTGAGAACTAATCCACGTACCTCAAATGTACGAGGCTTGACTTTATGATTGTAGTTGTATTTTTCCTTGACTGAATGATGTGTAGCTCAAGCGACTGTCTTTCTTGATAAAGGAACTGAGATAGAATTACTAATGTGTGGACTACATAGGCCCATATGCGTGTCACCTTAAGAAGTTTGGGCATCCCTGATAACAAAGTCCTTCAAGGAAGTTCTATTAAATGTCCATGATGTATCACCAGAAGGGAAAGGATGTGTGGAACAAGTGGATGAGTGATGAAATTTTATGATTGTGAAAAGAAGTGAAAGTAGGATAGCATGATGGACACTTAGGATCAACAAGTATGCTTTTTGACTTGAAATTTTAGAACTTTTGCCCCCAGTTATTTTAATATTAGGGAAGATCAACTCTTTCTCTTTTTGCTTCATAGGATTTCTATCCTTTACTTTGATTTTTGCAGAGTCCAATAGCTTTTGATTTTGATTTGGACTAAAGGACTTCTCTTTATTTTTTACTTTTAGATTTTTCTTTTCATAGCTTAATTTTTCATCCCCAATTAGTAAGGGCTTTTGTAATTCTTGTTGATCCAAGTCTGGGAGCGGAGAGGAAATGGAATAAATGGATGATATGGTAAGGCTATATGAGTTCTCAAGAGGGTTGGTGATAGACTCAATAGATTCTTTGTTGGAACCACTCTTAGGAGTATTGATATCAAGAGTTGCTTGCACCACTAGAGGAGATTTGCATTCAGATTTAGTAGCCACAACACTAGGTGGTTCACACCCAATTCCTTGGCATTGCGAATTGTTTATAGATTGTTCTTGTCGACTGAATGTCCTAGGAGATAGTGGGAGTTGATCAACATGAAAGATATACTCACCACATCCCATGTCTTTAATATTGAACTTTTCTTTGATCTCTGCTTGTTTTGATGTAGAAGCTTTCAATGATTCTAGATCCACATATGTAGAAGAAGGAATAGCTTCTCAATTGATTGGGATTGTTATTTCTGATCTAGGTCGCATATTGTTGCAGTATATGAATGGATTTGGGTCAGCTTTGATGGTCACTTCAACTCCATTATGTGAAAACTTGATGCATCGATGATATGTAGATGGGACTATGCTCATCTCATGAATCCATGGATGTCCTAGCAATACGTTGTATGTGAGATCTAGATCAAGGACTTGACAAACCACATCTTTTGTAACTGGCCCAACTCTGAGAGGTAAGGTGACTGTGCCCTTGGATGAACGCTCTTCATCATCATATGCTTTGATGGTAATTTTGTTTGTAGAATTCACAGCCTTGTCTGAATATCCCAATTTTTTAATAGTGCTCAATGTGCAAATGTTTAGACCTGCTCCTCCATCTATGAGGACTCATTTTATTTGATGTTTTTGTATGAAGGATTCAATGTGTAAAGGTGCATTATATGGTTAGTGTATGGAGGTGTCATCAACTTTAGTGAATGTAAGAGAACGTGGAATGGAAAGGTATCCCACCATGGCTTGAAACTGGTCCATGTTTAGATCAGTAGGAACAGTAGTGTCTCTCAATATTTTATCAAGAATGGCTTTATGTGCAGGGGATATGCATAAGAGCTCAAGGATGGAGATAAGCACAGGTGTCTTCCCTAACTGTTCTACAAGGTCATACTTAGGCTTGGTCGATGAGGAAGCGGTATTTTTAGCTGGAGCACCTTGCAAAGTGAATTTACCTCGACGAGTTGTGACATTACATTCAGAGGTAGGTTCGGAAGAAGATCCAACGCCTTTTAGGAAAATCTTGGGTCTTTGGGTAGAAGTCTCAGGGGTTTTGTCCTTGATGATAATAGTAGAGACATAATTATCCATTGAAATGTGATTGATAGTTGAATCATAGTTATAGGATGCTCTTGTATAGTTGTTTTGGTCATCTATGGCTTTAGCTTTTCCCTTGTTCTTGATTGGATGAGTGTCCTTCAATCTCATTGTCACCTCTATCAATGAGATCTTGTATGATGTTCTTCAGTTGATGACAATTTCCTATTTTATGACCCTTGCTCTTGTGAAATTCACAATACTCATCATCATTCCACCAATTTGGTTTAACCTTTGGTTCATATGGAGGAAAATCTAGAATAGTGATTACTTTGTTTGCCACTAGCTTCTTGAAAACTGACTCAAGTGGTTCTCCTGATGGAGTGTACTTCCTTCGTGACTTTGAAGTTGTTTGAGTATTCACTTGATTGTTTGTAGAGGTTGATCCAGAAAAAATGATTTTTGGTCATACCGTATTGGCATCAACAACACCATCATTGACTGTGTTCTTGTTTTTGTTCCAAAATCTTGGCTTATCTTTTCCTTTAAAGTCCTCTTTGTTTTCTTTGAATATTTTAATTACTCCTTGTTCAATTAGGACCTTTTCTATCGCTAAGCCTTTTTCAATGACGTCCTTGAAAGTGGACAAGCAAGATTTTCTTAAGTCATAACCAATGTCTTTGTTAATATTATGGGTGAATATCTCTACCATTTGTTTTTGTGGAATTTTCCAAGAGCATTTGCTGGCTAGATTTCTCCATCTTTGTAAAAATGATGAAAAAGACTCTCCATCCTTTTGCTTGGTGTTGCACAAAGTAGTGACTGATATGTCGATCTCTATGTTGTAGGAGAAATGTTGAATAAATGCCTCTGCTAAGTCACCCCATGACTTAATACCAGGTGGAAGTTGGGAGAACCATTCCATAGCTTGATCACCTAGGCTTTGTGGGAATAATCTCATCAAATATGTCTCTTCTAAAGCTACCTCAATGAAAGTTGTTAAAAACTATCTTATGTGTGCCTTAGGATCCCCTTTTCCTCTATACTTATCAAACTTAGGTGTCACAAAGTGTGTAGGAAAAGGAGGCATTGGAATGGTCTTATCAAATGGATAAGGACATATGTCTCTCATTGTGTATGCTGGCTTTGGTGTATTTATGTCCTCCATTTTCTTTTGTAAGTCCCTGATTTGTTACTCCAAATTGTTCTTAGGTGGAGATCAACTTCTTGGACCATACCCCATGCTTGAGGCACCAATTGGAGGAGGAGCATGTTGCATATATGGATGATATTGATCATACACATGTTCATATGGAGGAGGTCTATAATGATGTTGCGTATATGGACCACTTGGTATAGAGTCATGTTGAGGAATGAAATATCTGCTTTGTCCATGTATACCATACTTTGTAGGCATGTCATTAGTTTGTTCTAGTGTGTTGCCCCCAAATTTGACATGGGGTTTCCTTGTGTCCAAATTTTGAGCATGACTTTGAATATCCAATTGCTTTGGTGGTTGATCCTTAGCATTGGTATGTGGTTGAGCATATTTCTCTACATAAGACTTCCATAATGGTCTGCAAAAGTGAGTATCATATGCTTGATCATAAGGGACCTCTGGTTTTTGAAACAAAGATGATGGTGATTCAGGCACCATATGTGGTCCTCTATTGCCTCCACTATTAGGCCTCCTATGATCCATGTTGGAGTGAGGTTGTTGCAAAGGTCAATTTTCCATTATTTGAGACATGTCAAAATCATGAGGTATCTTGGCTCCACTTTGTGCCATCACTTGTAAGAAATATTGTCTATCTCTCCTCATTATTTCCTCAACCAATCAATTGAAACGGGGATCCATAATGGAGTCTTCCACTTCTACTGAATGTATTGAAATGTTGTCCATATTGTCATTGTGTGTATCACTGTTGTTTGTAGTGTCCATGTTTTCAACATTTGGAATGTTTCTATAGGCATCCATGTCAGGTAATGTAGTATGACCAGAATTGAAAAAGATATCATTGTCATACTCATAGGAACTCATGTTTGCGGAGTCTTGAGCCTCTTTAGTTTCTCTCCTAGATTTTTGGGAATGGGTTTCAACCATGAACTGGGTATTGACCAATATGTGTGAGACTAGATGAAAATGGAAAGAGTATGGAAGACCAAGAGTTGGATGGAATGTAAATGAATCTGAAGTTTACTTGCAATGTCCAAAATGTAAGACCAAGTCTGTATGTAGTAGAGTAGGTGTGACTTCCAAAGAGATGATAGTTTCTCTTGATGAGGTAAGTTGACCTTGACTCTAAGTAAGACCAAATGAGACCCAAAGGTGATAGACCTTGATGAGGGACCACTTAGCAAAATGTTGTTGTATGTAGTGTGTTGACAAAGTATGATGAGGACAAGCAAGTGACCTTTTGACTCAAGTTTAGACAAATGTGAATAAAATGCAAGGTGTAAAGCAATGATGGACTTTGTGAGACCCAAAGATAGGTTGAATGCTAAATGAAAATCTAGAGAAATAACTTAGGAAGCTCAAGAATTCTGAAACTGATTGCTCTTGTTTGTTGGACTGTAAAATTTTCCAATTTGTGAAGTTGTTTTGTTGTGACCCAATCTGAAATTTTGATTGTATTTCCGTGACAAGAGGACAGAATGTTGATGAGGACTCAATGTTTGCGAGTGTTTAGACTCAAAATGAATCCAAGGAAAGTGTATTGTTTGATGTAAGAATGTTTTGCATACACTTGAAGACACAAAAGACATAATGTTTTAATGTTTGGTATTGAATGTTTGATTGTTCAAAATAAGACAAGCAAAATTCTTATGGTTGGCTAGGACAATAGTTGTTGATCCCACATGGAGTTTCCCCCGAGGCTACGCTATTCAAAGTAGATACTTAGATGCTTGACCCCACTGGCTCCACCCTCAGCACTCACTTCTCGGGGTAGCCAAGCATCAGTCCCCATGAAAACTCCCCATGGTGAACTTTGTATCTCTACTAAGAACCGTATGTTTGTGGGCTACTACCAGAGGTC
This sequence comes from Cryptomeria japonica, assembly GCF_030272615.1. Taxonomy (NCBI): domain Eukaryota; kingdom Viridiplantae; phylum Streptophyta; class Pinopsida; order Cupressales; family Cupressaceae; genus Cryptomeria; species Cryptomeria japonica. The sequence goes on from NC_081407.1 coordinate 780,376,554, forward strand.
CGACCTCCTGCCCCAACAACTAGAAGGATTTTGGCTTCTAAAACAAAAAGGTGCTAGTAAGGGCATCCGCTCATGTGGCCATACATGTGGCACTTTCAGCTCTGTAAATACAGAAGGCTCCCAGCTGGTAGGGGTTACGCCTTACAACTGATCAAATAAATTTGATCAAATGGGTTTATGGGGAGACATAGTGTCGGTATGAACTAATCAGAACATGTTATCCATAGTTTTCACCATGAATACAGTTGTTTATAGTGGTTCAGAAGAGGTGGGTTTTCCTCGCTACCACTTGGATCGTTCTCTCCTCACTAGTAGTCCTAATGACCACATGGGGAGACAGGCCCTCTAAAGATGAAACAAAAAGAGCCTATTGCTCAAGACACAAAAGACAGCGGTTCAATTTTAGTGCACCAATTGAAGTGTTTTCTAGTCAATGAGAACAAAGCACACAATAAAGATCAAAAACCCTTGCCAAGGTCTTGCAACAAAGATTTGTTAGTAGTTTGGATTGTTTCAAATGATCACCCCTTCCTGCAAGCACACAAGTTAGGTAAATTTTAGATCCAAAAGACTTTGTGAAATAGGGGCCTTCAACAATGCAATTTGTTGACCAATTCAAAGATCTAATTCATCATAAAAAAAGACCACCTATAAAATTTTAAGAGATTTCCAGAAATGTAAGAAAATCCAAAAAATTTGCTAATTTGCTCCAAAAATTAATTTTTTATGAAAAATGATAAAAAATTCATATAAAATGCAAAATCGATCCAAAAAATCTGAAATTTTTACTGGACAGTCTTGATGGTCTTCCAAACCTGCATAAAAACATTTCTACAACAAATCCAAATAGGTTGTGAGATATGAGTAAAATAATGCAAAACCCTAATTTTCAAAGATCCAATTTTTGAGGAATGATTTTGCATCAAATTTAAAATCACAAAGAACAGATCCTATGTATAATTCTAAGATATTTCCAAAAATGTAAGAAAATCCGAAAAATTATCTAATTTTCTCTCAAAATTAATTTTTTATGAAAACTCATACAAAATTAATATAAAATGAAAATTTGATCCAAAAAATATGAAATTTTTACTGAATCCTTCTGATACACAAAAAATTTGATGCCAAAATTCGAAGCCGTTTGTGAGATATGATGAAAGTAAGGAAAAACCCTAATTTTTAAAGATCTAATTTTTAGGAAAATATTTTGCATCAAAATTTAAATCACAAAGAACCGATCTTGTGTATAATTATGAGAGATTTCAAAAAATGTAAGAAAATCTGAAAAATTTGCTCATTTGCTCTCAAAATTAATTTTTTTATGAAAATTAATAAAAAATTAATAAAAAATTAAAATATCCTCCAATAGATCTGAATTTTTCTTTGTGAGCTCTTGATACTATCTTCAACCTGGAAAAAAAATTTGGTGTAAAATTTTTGATCCATTTGTGAGATATGATCAAATCTCTCCAAGATCTTGATTTTGTGTCCAAAACCCTAGCTGCACAAGGTTATTCTCCAAATTGTTTTACAAAACAGCAATATAGGGTTAGAAAAATCTGCAAAAAACATAGATCTAACAAAAATCCATGCCCCATAGTGGGCACCAAAATGTTTATGGTGAAAATGGAAACAACAATATTGAAAGACTAAATGAATTCAACCACAAAACCCTAGCCTAACAACAACAAAGATCCACCATAACATTTGAAGATTACCTAAGACAATGCAAATCAAATGAAATCACAAAGATTATACTATCACATGTCCAATAGGGTTTGGATCTCCATTCTTCCTATCTCCATTGATCTTGTTTGATATATTTGCTCTCAAATTTTATATGTGCACAAGAGCTCAACAAAGAACGGAAATGTGGTTTCAAGTAGACTTGATCACATATGAGAGTTCGAAAGCATAGTCGGGGCTGAATGCATAGTGAGGGTTTGATAATGAAGGAAGAATCTCCTTATATAGAAGACACTATAAGAAATGGAGGGATAAGATTGAGAGGTGTAAAAGAGGTCGGCTATGATTAGAGGGTAGGTAAAGGAAATAAGAAAATAATGAAAGGAGTAGGTAGTGTATGAATTAAGAGATGAATGACATGTGTCATAGGTAGAAAAGGTTAATGAATTAATTAAATAAATAAAGATTTATTTAATTAATAGAAGAAGTGGGATAATTAAATAAATAAGATATTTATTTAATTTAGGAAAAGGGAAATTTAAATAAATAAAAGTATTTATTTAAATGAGAAATAAGGCTAGAAGAGGATAAATGAATTAATTAAATAAATAAAGATTTATTCAATTTATAGAAGAATTAGGCTTAGAATAATTAAATAAATAAAATATTTATTTAATTAGACATGATAATTTTAGGTGTCTACAATAATAATAGTTCAATTGATTGTTTTAAAAATATAATAGGAAACATTCTTAATTGCAAAACTCACTCACATTCCCTCACCACTATAAGGTGGCTGCATTAATCTAGTAGAAACATGGGTAGGCTATTATGTGTAAGGAATATGGTGTGCAATTGAGAATAACTCGACTCACAATCTTCAGAATGGAGTCCAAATTACCACGTACCACATTATGATGGCCCATTGTGTGTCCCAAATTTACCAGCTATAGTAAATATTTTGGAGCTCATAGTATAACTAACATTCTGATATAAATAAAGAAACTCCAAACCAAACTAGATGAGAAAAAATGAACAAGAAAGAAATTATATAAATGAAAAATTCCAAATACTCATTTAAGCCAAAAACAACTTACCTTGGATAGCTTTGAATCTTGAATTTTTGCAAGAAGAGCTAGAGGTTTGGTATTAGATTGATTTTGTTTTTTCTTTGAAGAACGAATGGGAGCTATGAAGGAACTATTTTGCAAAAGTACTATCATAGTGAAGAACCTTGCCTTGGCAATTCTCAATCTTCCTCTTAATAGAAAAGTCTGCATTGCATTTGATTGGAGAATAAGTAAAACATTTTATCATTTATGTAAAATATATGTACATTTAAATGGTTTATTTATATGTATAATGGCATATTAGAGAACCTTGTTTTTGCACATCTTAGTATTTCTTTTAAGAAAAAAAACTATATTATATAGAATTGAATAATTAGTAAAAAGTACAATGGTTGTGTTTAAGTAGAGGAAGATTTTATGAAAATGTCAAGAAAATATTACCAAATACTCAGATAATGAAACTTGGGTAGAGAGAAAACTATAGTTTCTTCAAAATTTTGTGAACTTAAGCATGGAAAAAAAAAGAGAGCAGACCCTACCTTTGCCCTATGTAATGGAGGGGAAATATGAAGTAATCCTTTCCTCACCTCCAACACAACCACAAATCCCTTCAAGCAGCTTCCTCAATCACCAAATCGCCAGAAAAATCCAGACTATCAAATTCAAAATTGCTCAGTGGTAAGTAAGAAAACCCTAGAAAAAAATGTAGAGAGTTTTCCTCAAATTGTGACCAAAAACATAGAATGTAAAACATTTGTGGGAACTCTATATTTTCCCCAAAATAAGATGCCCTAAATTTTAAACTAGCACTTGCACCTGGGTAAGGTGCAATGTGTAATGCCAATAGTAGGTGTCGTTAAATTTGATGGAGTCGCTAATAACAGAGAGATCCGGAAAACTTTAGTTGTGGAAATAATTAAGTAGTTGCATACTATGTCAATTTAAACTTGAGTCATTGTGGATAAAGGTAATCAAAATTAAGACTGATATAGCCAATTTTGATGCCCTAGTACAAATGCTCGTTGGAAAACATTATGCCCATTTATCCAAACAATCTTTCAAAAAATCAAAGAACAAGAAGATGACTCTTATGGTAAGTTGTAAGCTATAAGGACCAATTTGTGGCTACATTCACATAGGTTAAATCAGAATCTATGAAGGAAAACTTGACATGGTGTGATAATTTTTCTAGTCTTGTTGGGGAATTTGATGAGCTGGGTATCTTTGCTACCCAAATGTGGGGCACAGTTTAAATTTCTTAAAACATTGAGGTTTTATTGTTGATTTTTCAAGTGTTATTTGGGTATTTGATGGACTAGATATATTTTCTCCTAAATGGATTTAGGTTCAATGCTACTAGAGTTTATTAAAATTCATTGACAATTAATCTCATAATTGTACTCCCAAAAATTTCTATTGATCTTATATTAATACTATAAATGATTAACAATATAACAAAAAAAATGGTGGTTGTAAATAATACATAGGAACATGTCAAAACAAAAGGAAAATTAATAAAACAATTACATGAATCTTGTATAATTGGATACTCGACTAATTAGACTTATATTGTCATGAGAATGGTTTCAATGGTTAATGAACGCCTACTTATTGAACCCAAATGATCAAATACACTCTTACAAGAAGTGGTAGAGCCCAAATTTAAACTGTAGTGTTCAATTCAGGATTCATGGTAAGGATGAATTTTTATTTGTTCATGAGATACACTACCACTATTTGTACAAATAATAAACTCTCTTTCTCCTTTAAAGCTATCCTTTTTCATAACTGTTGTCATCATTTTCTTAAACTTTTACATCAAATCAGTAGTGACCAAGTTAGCTTACATGGTGACACATGCACTAATATGACGCAAGAAAATTTATGGAGCAAGGTAATGAAGAATACATTAATAGTCAATAGAAACTAGTGGTTGATCTCCTGAAACTGCTTTTCCTTTCCTCTTGGCATTTTCAACTTCATCAACAAGAAACTTGCCTTTTTGGTTTCTTGTTCTTTTTGAAGGGTTTAACTTGATGTTTGGAGGTAGCTATTCACAATAGATTATTGAAAAAAATCACTGCTCCCACTCAAATAAACTCAATAGGAACCAAACATCATTTGAAATTTCGCAGATTTGTTAGAACATTAAAAAATTTACCTACTTCAAAGCACCCTTAATTGGATCATAGACACAACTGAAGAGGAATAAAATTGCAAAGATATGGATTAAAAACTACTATCAACAGTGATTGATTTTTTTCCCTCAACTTCAAATAGATGCCAATCTTATACACGTTGTAGCCATCCCCACAACAATTTAGACTAGAGATCATAATTTCAAGACATCAAAATAATATGAATAGACATGTCGATTGAAATACAATTCAAGAGGGGTGTGCAAAATGTTTGTACAAATTGCTACAAGTAAGCCAATAGATTCTATCATAAGGATGCCAAGAACATGCAACTATGAAGTAAAGATATACAAGTTTGACCAAAAACACTATAACATTTGGAGATGACAAACTTAAATACAAAAGGGTGAGTAGAAAAACAAATACAGTGTTTACCTCCCTTGTGTCAGCAGTGTAGGCCTTTCCAAGCCCAACATCATCTGGTCAGAGAAATATTCGAGATTTTATCTTTGTGGGCTTGGATTCAGACTTCCTTAAGCCACTTGAACTTTTGATCACTAAAATCTGGTAAACAACATAGGGTCTTCCTATTTTATAATGAGAGATGTTGCAATCGAGCTTCTTCCTTTTTCCGTATGACGTGTATGGATTGTTCTATTACCAATTGACACTCATTGGAATCATATGTTGTCATTGATGGAAACAAGATTCTATAGAAGGCATATGTCATGCCCAAACTTTTGGGCACAAACGGGATAATTTTTTTTTCTAAATAACAACCTAATAACATTAAATTTGCTAATACGAGACGTACTATCAAGTTTTGTCTTAACTATGTTTGAGTTAACTTTAACCCCTAACTCAAGTAAGCAAAAATAATATTTAATTTAAATGCAGAATACTAAAATGATTATTTATTATCTCATCAATCTTTAATCAATAAATTAATTTAACCAAAAATCTCTGAATTAATTGACAAAGATAATATTGCTCACCTATAACCATTAATTACTTTTAGGAACTAATTAAATTAGTCATAGCATTTGGTTTATAAATGTCTATATTTTATTTTAACAATAATGAAAATGTGTGTAAACGAAATCGACTAAAGCGTCAATTTAATTCATAATGAATTTTGTCTAGTAAAGTTTAATCTCAATAAAATACTATGCTTAGGTGGAACTAAAAAGAATATTGCCCCATAGCCAAAATAACTTACCCCAATTTGTTATAAAATTTCTAAAGATTAAACTTCATAAGTATCTTAAATTTAAACATCTTATTTAAATATACACATATGTTTATTAATAAACATATATAAATTATAAACACCTAATAAATATTTAATCTATAATTTTCCAAATTCATACATATTTTTAATCTCTCTCTCTCTCTCTCTCTCTCTCTCTCTCTCTCTATATATATATATATATATATATATATATATTTGTGTGTGTGTGTGTGTGTGTGTGTGTGAATAAATATGTTTTTCACATTTTATAGATTATCCATGCAAAATCCCTAACTAAATTATATATATATATATATATATATATATATATATATATATATATATATATATATATATATATATATATATATATATATATATATATATATATATATATATATATATATATATATATATATATATATATATATATATGCCCTACATTTTATAATCTCTTCTTTCTTTTATACTACCCTAACCTTACTTGGACTAGGGTTTTATTCCTCTCTTTTTGTGCAAGGCGATGGTTCACATAGAAGGAGGCGGCGGGTTCTCCCCGATCGCCACTGTGTACACATAGTGGCGATGGTGCCCACTATGTGCCCACACAGTGGGTTCGGCCCCCCCGAAACCCAAGGGTTTTTTTTTTGATAAAATTTAATTTCCCTACCTTTTTTAGAAAAAAAATATAATATAATATTAAATATATTTATATCTATATATATATATATATGTATTTTTTATGCATAAGAAACTAAAGCTAACTTTACTATGTAGTATATAATATTTTTTTTTTGAACCTTTTGACAAATTAATTAATCTATTCAGATTTAGATCAATGTATATATATATATTTTTAATAACCTTGTTGCTTAAAACAGAGATAGACTAAATAATTTATATTTATTTTCTGCTATAAATGATTGACAGAAAACCAATAAAATTAATCAGCAACTATAGAATATGATATTATGATATTATTCAAATTAACTAGACTATTTAACTCTAGATTTTATTTTCTGCAAATAAGTAAATGACATAATTAAATAAATCTTAACAACAACTTTATTTATCTAGAATCATTTGAATTTATCGGTTAGAGATATGCAAATAGGAAATAAATTGAACATTTATTTTCAAAGTGACATGCATGCAATCATTAAACTTTTAAGAACAATACAAGCTAAAACCCAACAGAATCATTTCATTTATGCAATAATAAATTAACATAAATAATGCATTTATTTAAGGCATTTTTAGAATACAACATAGACATTATTACAAGAGGGTGAAATACCCAAACTAGTCCCTCATTTCTATTAAATGAGGACTTCAATTAAAATAGATACATTTTCTTTTCAAAGTAATTACAACATATAGTTTCCCTTTCACATTGCTGCACTTTAAAATATAAAATATTCCATTCTCAAATTTTTTTTTCTGCAAATAAATAATTCCAACAACTTCTATTTGTCCTTTACTTTTCTTCCAACAACCTGCAATAAAATCATTGGCTATGACCGTGGAGTGCTCATGTAGTACCCCTACCGTAACCGATCTCTAACCTTGGTTTAATCTTGATTAGTTAATCGTAATATGATGTTACAATCAGATGTTTGATTTAACGCATAGCTATTGATGTGGTTCTCACACTAGTTATATGCAGGTTATTCAGTGTACCTATTTCGTGATTTTAGTATCGGACTAACGCTTTCATTAGATTTTATAAATGTATGCATGTATGATCTTTTGTTGCAGGAGATTTCAGGTGCGAAGTCGCATGAGTGCGAGGTTCGTCGTCACCTGGTTTTGCAGGTTTGAGTGTACCCCTTGTTAATCCCTAGAGTCAGATTAGGTGGTCGTGAGACCCTAGTTGACCTTCGTCGTGCTCTAGTGAGCATTGCCAGTCGTCGTCGGTAATCCCTTCTTGCTTGGGTTTGCGAGTCGTCTGTTTGGTTGACCTTCTCGGTTTGCGTGCATGGTGTGATTGGTTAATTTGATGAATTAGTCCTTAGTAATTATCGTGATTAAATATGCATTAGTGCATTGATGATTAATGGATTAATTAATCTGGTTTCCATTAGGCGATTTTCATTGATATTGATTTGCTCGTTTTTAATTGGGAGTGAATTCGATTAAATGGCTGATTTTGATTATTAAATGCATTATTTATATATGCTGATGAAAAAGAAGGATTTGTATTTAATTGCAAGAGGTTTAATTGCTTTCTATTGGATTCTGGAATTTGAAAGGTTAAATTGAATTGATTGTGAAAGAAATCGATTTTTAATTGATTAAGCAAGTTATTTTGTTGATAGTTAAAAAGAAATAATTTTTGAGGAATTAATTGTAAATAAAAGTTTTTATTCCAAAAAATGGAATTTTTGGGTCAACTCTTCCATATTACCCAAATTTGGGGAAATTGGAAGGATGGACAATTTTGGAGAAGATTTTGGGGAATCTGACAGGTGGGCTCTCCCTCAGCCATACCAGGATTGCGAATTGAGGTAGGATTTTGAATTGGTTATTGAAAATCAATTTGATTGTTCATATGAATTTGGCTGGAAATTTTGGTTTTGAGTTTGGGTTTTGAGATGCTGGTTAATTCCTCCTTCATTTTGGGCATTTGAAACCCTTGGGCGTTTGTAGAGAATGAGAAAACCCTACATGAAAACATGATATCAATCTTATTTTGTTTAATTTGAATTTAAATTGAATCGAAATTTATCTCAATTCTGTGATGGACGTTTTGCCTTATAGTTCGAACTGTGTTTATTTTGGGGAAATGAAAACATTGATTTCAAAATTATCTGTGTTTCAAAAATTAAGAAATTATAGCATTTCCGAGCTGGGCGTGTTTTTCATGGTTTCGGACTGCGTTTTGGGGTTTGGGAGAGCGGGGAGCGGAGCTCCACCCGCTCCCCTCCCCTTCCCCCGCACGTCCCCCCTTCTTCCCCCGCTCGCGCCCTTGTTTCCCCCTTCCGCGATGGCATTGGAGACCAGGCCGCGGCACGCTGCGGTGGCCGCAGGGCGCCGCGAATCTGCGGGCACCGCAGGGCGCCGCCGCCTGGCCGCGTTGAGTGGCGCCGCCCGCATTGCATGGGACAACGCTTGGGTTAGGGCACGACCCTTCCCAGCGTGCCTCCCACATAACTTTTTCATGCGTTTTTCTTTGTTTGTTTAATCATAGTTTTATTTAAAATGCGTTTTTAGTTGTTTTCAAACTTGGTTAAAAAAAAATGGTTATTTCAATGTATTTTGTTGGTTTTAAAAAAAATATATATGATGTTATTATCATTTTAATGAAGGGTTGTTTGTAATGTTAAGTTTAAAAAGTTCTTAACCTTGATTAAGGTAGCATAAGAATGATAGGCGATATCTTGATTTTGATTAATTCTATAGTGAAGATTGTAAGTTAATCATTAGTCAATCTCATTTCATGACTTATGCCCCTTTCCTGATTAAGCTCTAAAACTGTTAACTTCGCAAATAAATACCATTGATTATATTCTGATCGATCTTGGATTAATGAATCTAGATCTTGATCGTTGAAACATGAAGTAATTACTGCTTGATGATGTTAAATTTTATCGTAGAACATATCATTTGAGTAACTGTAAAGTAGTAAAATATTTATTGTTAGAAATTGAAACGATATGCTTTTGGAAATAATTATCTCCTTTTAGACTCTCTTTTTATATTTATATTTCCGTGCTTCGTATGGTACATCTGGGATTGAAAATTACGAAACTGAAGTTAGTTTTAGACCAGTATGTCTATGATGTTTTGTCGGAGATTAAATATCTTATCTAATAGATTAATGGTTGTTTGAATTTTATTAATATGAATTGGTTAAAACTCATTATGGCTTATTTTGCCTATTCGATGCTTGAAACTTAGGAGTTAGAAAACCAAGAACAACTTATCCCTAGTTGAGGTAGATAACTGAAATCTGGTATAGATCTTGTAGAAAACTTGATCGTTGTTTAATGATTAAATCAATTGAGGAAATATTGTCTTTTCTGATTATTGCATTGCGAGTTTAATTACTGTATTCGCTTTAATTATGAAATGGCATGTTTTGCTTGTTTAATAGGACCCTGTCGTAAGGATGATTTGGTGTTCCTGTTTTAGTCCTCGATTTCCGAGTTGACTGTTGTATTGTGATGTTGTCATAATTGGTCATATCCTCTTGAGTGAGTCGAATGATGGTTCGTGGTTAACCTTAGTTGTCAGGTCTCTAGTTAGAGCACCGTCAGTAAGTGATTACCCTTGAGTCGTGTTTGACCTGATGTTTGTATCTTCTTGAACTCCGTTCGTCTGACCATGTGTATTCCTTGGTTTGAGTTCGTCTGAGTTAATCTAGTGTCGTATGGGAAAGTGGCTTTCGATTGGGGGCCGCGCCCAAAGTGGCTGCTGGATAACCCGTCGAAAGTGAGTCTAATAAGTGATAACCTAAGTAGATTAGAAAATAATTTATAAATAAGATAATGTGCCTCACACATGGGACGAGTGCTATCATAGACTCGACATGCTGTGAGAAGGCCTGAAATGGCAAACTACCTTCCTTGTCTTCACGAGAGGAGGTGTGGGTCCACATGAGACTTGGATGGGCTGGAAGTTCGGATTAGGTTGCCAGGGTTACCAGTGTATGGGCCGGGACCTATGAAGACTTGCCATGGTATCCATACCAGGTGGTGTGATGACACTTGTCCCTACGTTCGCTAGTGTGTTGTCGTCTTGTCCTATTTTGAGTACCTTTGTGAGTCATCCTTTGTCGCTGCCCTTGTGAGTGTCGGTTTCATGCTAGACCTTAGGTGGTGATGGTTCAGTTTTATGGATGCTCTCTTGGTCCTCTTGTATTAGCTTGGATTATGTTCAGCTGGATCCTGTTCCTTGTAAGGATCGTTTATGTAATTGTGGACCGGTGTGGTCATTTGTATAATGTTTATGTATCGCCTTGATGGCTGGATTGTATGGTGTAACCTCTTGTACTCTTAACCTTATTATTTATCCGAGGGGGTCTTGCAGTTGAGCAGACCTGGAGATGTAGCCCTTTAGGGGTGAACTCCGAGATCAATATGGTGTCATGTGATGTATTCTCTTATGTTTTCCTTTATTCAGCTTATCATGTATGATTAATTTATGTAAAATGGTTAAGTGGATAATGGAATTAACTCTAAATGCTTATATTCAGTTCTATCTTGAATGCCATGTGGATCGAATGCATAATTGGTTGAGATGCGATTTATCGTAAATGCATGTGTGTAATCGTCCTTTTAATGCAATGAATTGGATTATGAATGAATGTAACTTAGAGTAATGAATTATACTCAGTTGTTGTTAAGGAATTTAATATGCTTGGAAAGACCTCTTATGTCATGATGAAATCCTAGTGAATTAGTAGGTAGATGTATAGTTTGTAATTTTAAATTGAAAAGCTTGAATGAGGTTGATGAATGGATCTTAATGGATGAATCTTTGTTGTGATTTATATTTCCGTCCTTTGAAAGAAATTATCCTGATTAGGAATTATCTCGTTGTTAGATTAGTAGCTTATTGGATTAATTGTGTGAGTTAATTGAATCGTGGAAATTAAGTAATCGCGTTGGGAAACTCTTTAGGAGATTGTTGTTATGGCTTCCGCTATGTAATCTGAATCTTTGATAGCTTGTTGCATCTTATGTGTTGTAACTTAAAAAAAAAAAAATTGCACTCTATTCTTGTTATTTTAGCTTATCCATTCGGGGTTTCCTGGCGGGGCATTACATTTGGTATCAGAGCCCATGTTGCAAACATTGGGATCTCTGGTGTCACGTGTGCCCTCTATTGGTGTGAGGTGTATCGACCTTATGTGTATGCTTGTCCTCCTTTTGCATGTGAGTGATTGAGCAGACCTTAGCTGGTGTGTAACGTGTGTGTGTTCACACCTTGTTTTCGCCTTCTTGATGTTGGTGTTGAGTGCTTATTTGTGCATTGTGTGCTTATTGATGTCTTGGTCTGCGATTTCTCTTATTCTGAAAGAGAGTTGTATGTACCTTCTCTTATTGAGTGTTGTACTCTTTAGACTAATCCATTTGGATTGGTCCGTGCTTGTCTTGAATCTGAGAGTGCGAATTGTGTTTGTTTAAAGATTATGATCTAGCTTAGTGTTATCCTCTTGAAGGACTAGTGTGGCTATTATTGAATGCTTATTTTGCAGAAAAATTAAATGATCATCACTATTCCTCTCTCTCTTTCTTTCTGGAAATTAAATGATTAGGATATGTGTAACTATCTCTGATTCGAGTTTTCTTGATTGCGAAAGAGAAAAGGTTGTGATTTCTCATACCCTTGTGTGAGCCTTATGTCGTCTATGCTTTTAGATCATTAAAGAGGGCTATGGGTTTAAAAATTTATATTGGGTGATGGGAGAAAACTGTATGTGTTTGGTTAAAGAATTCTCCATATGTATGTTGTAGGAGTAGCATGATTAAATTCTACCTTAGTAAGGTGCATTTTTATGCGAATAGATGAATTATGTGAAACTGCTTGATTGGTTTGTAGAAGTGTTAAAAAGGAGCATGTTATTGTAGCTTCGAGAAAGTATTTATGTGTTTTCTGAAAGATTGTTTTCTGTGTCTCATTAAACCAGTTTGATCGAAGATTTATTTTATCAAATGCTCCATTGAACTCGCTTTTGGGTATATGAAATTACCTTAATGTGTTAGAAAGTGCGGATGAAAAGCTTATTTGATGTGCGTGCATTAATATGTTTTATTTGGGTAATAGCTCTTTGCTTATCTTTGATCGTAATGTGATCTCCTCTAATAGGTTGCAAATTATGACATGTGTTTATATTGTATTATTTATGTGAGTGTTCTTAAGAGGTCTTGCATTATCGAAAAGATTGCCTCTCTTGATCTTTGTTTTGTTTGGAAAACTAGAACCTCCTGTTGCAACCATAATTATTGGAAGTGTTTTGTTAGACTAATTTTCATCCTTCTAACGGTAGCGAAATGAAAACCGTGTAATTGAAATGATAGGCTTAAGTGAGAAATGTATAATGTAGCGTGATCTTGATTGATCTTGCGTGCTTTGTAGGAAACAGTTTGATTATCAAACTCTCTTTCCCTTCTCTTTGCCTAATCATAAGAATTTTAGAAATGGTATTAAGAGTGCATCGACTTAAATTGAATGTTTATAAAACATGTGAAATTGTTGTTTGCTTTTGGCTTCATAGTGATAGATGAAAGTCTTAAGCTTTTAGAAATGAATTTGCTTAGCTAGTAATTTAATTATGAATGCTTAGTGAGATTTGAGAAAGCTATAGGAATGATGTTATTTCCTTATGTAACTGTGAATTGTTAATAATTTCAGTACATGAATCTAGAGTAAACTTGATTCAGTTATTTTTATAGAAAGCATAATTGGAATCTTCCTCGTATAGATGTTAGCGTACTGAAAAGTACTCCCCGTATTGTGACTAAACCAGTGCTGGTGTATTTGTGTGTATTGTAAGAAACCAGTGCTTATTTTATGTGCCCATGGATTGGTGAAGTAATCAACCATGGAGAATATGTTGTTTATGAGTATGGGAAACCATACTGTTTATGTGATGTTGCTTATTTGTTCCCTACTGAGTACCAAACCTCGGGTTGTGGGTAACTCGGTATGTTAAGGGGTAGTATTCGAAGCGACCGTTCCTGGAATAGTATGGATTGGCGTGCGAGTAATGTCGACGCGAAGCGACTTTAGCTTCTCTACTTCGAGGAATGATATAGTTGTACTACTAAACTGTATCAAGGTGTACTCAATACTTTCCCTTTGATGAATCTATTTATAGGTTTATGTGTGTTAGCCTATTCTCTTCCTTATCTGAGCATATAGATGGTAGCTTTTGTGCATATTGTTGGATTCTATTGGAGTATCTGTTGCCTTGTCTTCTTGAGAGGCGTGTTATTATTCTTACATAAGTTGCCAACTGGCCTGTGTTGGTAGACTTGTGGGTGGACCAGAGTCATGTATACCTCTGACTTATGGCGAGTATCCTTCTAGATACGTCGCTATGCGGGACGTGGCTTGCGCGTGCTTTTTCCGCGAGGTGCACTACCATGCGGGATACGTCCATTGTGTGTTTTCTCCACTTGGGGTATTGCCATGCCACGTGACGACGTGATGCGGGGTGATGTCGAGGTGCACACCGCCATGCCATGTGGATAGTGTGACTATGTCGCACCACATGATGAGCTACTGCAATAGCTAGTCAGTTGTTCCTTCCTTCCTCGTTGGTGGCTAGATGCTAGTCACACAGTGATGTTACGTGCAGTTGTGATATTCTTTATATTTCTTTGGGGATCAGCAATTTATTTTACTTGGACTTTGAAGGTTTAGCCACGATCTTGTGATCTTTTGCACTTTTGATTTGGTGTTGCAATTTCGGATTATTTTCTTGCCTTATTGTTGGAATTGATGATTTTGTGTCTTTATTCATCTGTACCTTGGTGGCTGAACTGGTTATTCTATTGTTTTCGGATGCTGGTCTTGTGTCGAGATGTGAAATTCCTCTCCAAGGACGTATGATACGTAATTGGTAGAGTGTGTGCGAGGAAGTTGTTGTAGGGAACCGTGAGGATGGGGGTATGTGAGGCTGTGATGCAGCTAGTATCCACTACCTACCTATGTGTGGTGACTATCTCTTGGAGGCTAACCACCTTGTACAAGAAGGGATATTCACAAAGGTCTTGTATGGAAGGTAGCACCGCTATGGTGTGCCTAGCACCATCAAGCCTTTGAGTGAGATATTGGATTCTTGTGATCATATTGTTGTTCTGAGATCAGGCATAGAGATGCTGATCGTGCATGTTATCATTGACCAAGCATTAGACATGCTCACATGTGGCCTTTTCTGTTATGCATTCCAGTTATGTGGATGGTTATTATTTGTATCATGGAGTAAATTGTGTTAGCTTGTCACTATGTTATGGGACATAGTCTTTGGAAAGGTTTTCTTATGCCTGGCAAGTGTAACAATTGAGTTATTTATGTTGCTCTTATTTCATGAAAGCTAATTTGGCTGTAGAAATTGATATTTTGAGCTAGTTCTATGTTATTAAATCTTATGATGAGATGGATTGGTAAAGGAAATTGATCATTATGGCATGTTTTCTTGTCATTTTTGGTCGATGATTATGGTAATTGTTGTTTACCTCCTTGTAATGCTTTAATTTGGTGAAATGAAAGGAAGAAATTTCTTGCTTCCTTGCTATGATTGTGGATAATTCCTAGACTATTTTAAAGGAATGTATGGTTTTAGATGTATCTTGCCAATGGATAATGGCGTTTGTAAAGAATTTTGCAATAATATATCATTTATTTATGGAGAGTTTTCTATGTGCAATTTGATCTTTGTTGAATGAGTTTCAGGGCTAATGCGTACGACATGTTCTCCATCTAGCCTTACGACTTCCAGGAGTAAGTCGGAACCTAGGGGGGGAGAATGTAGTACCCCTACCGTAACCGATCTCTAACCTTGGTTTAATCTTGATTAGTTAATCGTAATATGATGTTACAATCAGATGTTTGATTTAACGCATAGCTATTGATGTGGTTCTCACACTAGTTATATGCAGGTTATTTAGTGTACCTATTTCGTGATTTTAGTATCGGACTAACGCTTTCATTAGATTTTATAAATGTATGCATGTATGATCTTTTGTTGCAGGAGATTTCAGGTGCGAAGTCGCATGAGTGCGAGGTTCGTCGTCACCTGGTTTTGCAGGTTTGAGTGTACCCCTTGTTAATCCCTAGAGTCAGATTAGGTGGTCGTGAGACCCTAGTTGACCTTCGTCGTGCTCTAGTGAGCATTGCCAGTCGTCGTCGGTAATCCCTTCTTGCTTGGGTTTGCGAGTCGTCTGTTTGGTTGACCTTCTCGGTTTGCGTGCATGGTGTGATTGGTTAATTTGATGAATTAGTCCTTAGTAATTATCGTGATTAAATATGCGTTAGTGCATTGATGATTAATGGATTAATTAATCTGGTTTTCGTTAGGCGATTTTCATTGATATTGATTTGCTCGTTTTTAATTGGGAGTGAATTCGATTAAATGGCTGATTTTGATTATTAAATGCATTATTTATATATGCTGATGAAAAAGAAGGATTTGTATTTAATTGCAAGAGGTTTAATTGCTTTCTATTGGATTCTGGAATTTGAAAGGTTAAATTGAATTGATTGTGAAAGAAATCGATTTTTAATTGATTAAGCAAGTTATTTTGTTGATAGTTAAAAAGAAATAATTTTTGAGGAATTAATTGTAAATAAAAGTTTTTATTCCAAAAAATGGAATTTTTGGGTCAACTCTTCCATATTACCCAAATTTGGGGAAATTGGGATGGACAATTTTGGAGAAGATTTTGGGGAATCTGACAGGTGGGCTCTCCCTCAGCCATACCAGGATTGCGAATTGAGGTAGGATTTTGAATTGATTATTGAAAATCAATTTGATTGTTCATATGAATTTGGCTGGAAATTTTGGTTTTGAGTTTGGGTTTTGAGATGCTGGTTAATTCCTCCTTGATTTTGGGCGTTTGAAACCCTTGGGCGTTTGTAGAGAATGAGAAAACCCTACATGAAAACATGATATCAATCTTATTTTGTTTAATTCGAATTTAAATTGAATCGAAATTTATCTCAATTCTGTGATGGACGTTTTGCCTTATAGTTCGAACTGTGTTTATTTTGGGGAAATGAAAACGTTGATTTCAAAATTATCTGTGTTTCAAAAATTAAGAAATTATAGCATTTCCGAGTTGGGCGTGTTTTTCATGGTTTCGGACTGCGTTTTGGGGTTTGGGAGAGCGGGGAGCGGAGCTCCACCCGCTCCCCTCCCCTTCCCCCGCACGTCCCCCCCTTCTTCCCCCGCTCACGCCCTTGTTTCCCCCTTCCGCGATGGCATTGGAGACCAGGCCGCGGCACGCTGCGGTGGCCGCAGGGCGCCGCGAACCTGCGGGCACCGCAGGGCGCCGCCGCCTGGCCGCGTTGAGTGGCGCCGCCCGCATTGCATGGGACGACGCTTGGGTTAGGGCATGGCCCTTCCCAGCGTGCCTCCCACATAAATTTTTTCATGCGTTTTTCTTTGTTTGTTTAATCATAGTTTTATTTAAAATGCGTTTTAAGTTGTTTTCAAACTTGGTTAAAAAAAAATGGTTATTTCAATGTATTTTGTTGGTTTTAAAAAAAATATATATGATGTTATTATCATTTTAATGAAGGGTTGTTTGTAATGTTAAGTTTAAAGAGTTCTTAACCTTGATTAAGGTAGCATAAGAATGATAGGCGATATCTTGATTTTGATTAATTCTATAGTGAAGATTGTAAGTTAATCATTAGTCAATCTCATTTCATGACTTATGCCCCTTTCCTGATTAAGCTCTAAAACTGTTAACTTCGCAACTAAATACCATTGATTATATTCTGATCGATCTTGGATTAATGAATCTAGATCTTGATCGTTGAAACACGAAGTAATTACTGCTTGATGATGTTAAATTTTATCGTAGAACATATCATTTGAGTAACTGTAAAGTAGTAAAATATTTATCGTTAGAAATTGAAACGATATGCTTTTGGAAATAATTATCTCCTTTTAGACTCTCTTTTTATATTTATATTTCCGTGCTTCGTATGGTACATCTGGGATTGAAAATTACGAAACTGAAGTTAGTTTTAGACCAGTATGTCTATGATGTTTTGTCGGAGATTAAATATCTTATCTAATAGATTAATGGTTGTTTGAATTTTATTAATATGAATTGGTTAAAACTCATTATGGCTTATTTTGCCTGTTCGATGCTTGAAACTTAGGAGTTAGAAAACCAAGAACAACTTATCCCTAGTTGAGGTAGATAACTGAAATCTGGTATAGATCTTGTAGAAAACTTGATCGTCGTTTAATGATTAAATCAATTGAGGAAATATTGTCTTTTCTGATTATTGCATTGCGAGTTTAATTACTGTATTCGCTTTAATTATGAAATGGCATGTTTTGCTTGTTTAATAGGACCCTGTCGTAAGGATGATTTGGTGTTCCTGTTTTAGTCCTCGATTTCCGAGTTGACTGTTGTATTGTGATGTTGTCATAATTGGTCATATCCTCTTGAGTGAGTCGAATGATGGTTTGTGGTTAACCTTAGTTGTCAGGTCTCTAGTTAGAGCACCGTCAGTAAGTGATTACCCTTGAGTCGTGTTTGACCTGATATTTGTATCTTCTTGAACTCTGTTCGTCTGACCATGTGTATTCCTTGGTTTGAGTTCGTCTGAGTTAATCTAGTGTCGTATGGGAAAGTGGCTTTCGATTGGGGGCCGCGCCCAAAGTGGCTGTTGGATAACCTGTCGAAAGTGAGTCTAATAAGTGATAACCTAAGTAGATTAGAAAATAATTTATAAATAAGATAATGTGCCTCACACATGGGACGAGTGCTATCATAGACTCGACATGCTGTGAGAAGGCCTGAAATGGCAAACTACCTTCCTTGTCTTCACGAGAGGAGGTGTGGGTCCACATGAGACTTGGATGGGCCGAAAGTTCGGATTAGGTTGCCAGGGTTACCAGTGTATGGGCCGGGACCTATGAAGACTTGCCATGGTATCCATACCAGGTGGTGTGATGACACTTGTCCCTACGTTCGCTAGTGTGTTGTCGTCTTGTCCTGTTTTGAGTACCTTTGTGAGTTGTCCTTTGTCGCTGCCCTTGTGAGTGTCGGTTTCATGCTAGACCTTGGGTGGTGATGGTTCAGTTTTATGGATGCTCTCTTGGTCCTCTTGTATTAGCTTGGATTATGTTCAGCTGGATCCTGTTCCTTGTAAGGATCGTTTATGTAATTGTGGACCGGTGTGGTCATTTGTATAATGTTTATGTATCGCCTTGATGGATGGATTGTATGGTGTAACCTCTTGTACTCTTAACCTTATTATTTATCCGAGGGGGTCTTGCAGTTGAGCAGACCCGGAGATGTAGCCCTTTAGGGGTGAACTCCGAGATCAATATGGTGTCATGTGATGTATTCTCTTATGTTTTCCTTTATTCAGCTTATCATGTATGATTAATTTATGTAAAATGGTTAAGTGGATAATGGAATTAACTCTAAATGCTTATATTCAGTTCTATCTTGAATGCCATGTGGATCGAATGCATAATTGGTTGAGATGCGATTTATCGTAAATGCATGTGTGTAATCGTCCTTTTAATGCAATGAATTGGATTATGAATGAATGTAACTTAGAGTAATGAATTATACTCAGTTGTTGTTAAGGAATTTAATATGCTTGGAAAGACCTCTTATGTCATGATGAAATCCTAGTGAATTAGTAGGTAGATGTATAGTTTGGAATTTTAAATTGAAAAGCTTGAATGAGGTTGATGAATGGATCTTAATGGATGAATCTTTGTTGTGATTTATATTTCCGTCCTTTGAAAGAAATTATCCTAATTAGGAATTATCTCATTGTTAGATTAGTAGCTTATTGGATTAATTGTGTGAGTTAATTGAATCGTGGAAATTAAGTAATCGCGTTGGGAAACTCTTTAGGAGATTGTTGTTATGGCTTCCGCTATGTAATCTGAATCTTTGATAGCTTCTTGCATCTTATGTGTTGTAACTTAAAAAAAAAAAAATTTGCACTCTATTCTTGTTATTTTAGCTTATCCCTTCGGGGTTTCCTGGCGGGGCATTACAGCTCACCTCCCAGCCTAGGCTTACTAGAAGCCACCCCCGAGCTTGGAGAACCAAGCCCTAGATAGGTTACACACATGCAAACACAACAAGCAGGGGAAAATAATCACAACAACATATTCCCAACCAAGGCTACACTGTACCACAAAATGTGATGATTTTACACAGGTGGTAGTGGACCAAATACCCTGAGGAGACTACAAGTATGGTAAAACACAAAGCCACCTCATGGCAAACAAAGATATATCATAAGTATAATAACCCCACATCCTTATGCCCCCCAAGGCATTCATGCCTTATTTCACTCCTTATGACCCCCAAATGCATAAACAAGCCATGCAACAAGGGTCACATAAATATCCCTTGAGATCACTCTCATAACAAGAGCCTCTCACTCAAGGGCTATCAAACTTTTACCACCCACAAGACCATCCTCTCTCCCAAGAGTAGGAGGCCTTGGTTACTCCCAAAACACAGAATGCATACAAGGAATCAAAGACATAATGCGTAATAATTTTCACAAAATAAAATGCAAGAGAACAACTCTTTCCACACAAACAATCTTTCCAAAATAACATGCAACATGAAAGAAAACAAGAAGAAGGTAAACCAACCTTCAATCTACCCAAAGGTATGCTAGTCTAGTTGAGGATGAGTAGCCCAATTCCACAATTCCTTCCTTCTCTACACTTAGCCAAAATTCCTAAACCAAATCTATCTTTTTTTTTTCAAAATTGTCTTGTCTCCAAAAATGGAGAGTGGGTGATTACCCGCAAAATCTCTCATTCTTGCCTAAGAAGACCTTAGTGAGAGTTCTCACAGGTTTCTAAAATTGAAAAAGGAAAAAGTCCGAAAAAGATCAAAAGGGATCTCTCATCAAAAAGGAAAGTTAACTAACCTAGATGATGCCTTCTAAATTCAATTTTCGCACATCTTAGAAAACTCACTTTTTGGGATGACTAAACAGTCACATGGGAGTTGTCACATGCCTAAAACTACACCTAACCCCTAGGTATACCTTATGGGCTTTAGGAAACACCTTTAAACTATCCCTAGGAGTCCATTTAACCCCTTTTAAACCCATCTAAAGTTAACTTTCGGGTCAAACCTAAATTGACCACCCCAAAGATTCTCTACCCAAGGAAAATATGGAACCACATTAAATTATTTGAAAAAGTTATGGTTAAAACAATTCCCTCCAAGATACAATTCAAAAATCAAGACATAAATCAACACACGTGTCAAGTTGCACAATAAAAAATACTTTTACAAAATTACACATGAAATTTTGTCTCTTGTTGGATTTACACAATTTAATAAATTCAATTTAACACACATGCCAAATTCACTTTCACAAATAAAATACGATACAAATGGGGTGTTGTCTCTCCAAATAGACAAACCTTGGTTTTACGAACGTACATAGGTCTAGGTTTGGTTCTCCATAATGTTTTCATGGTCACATGGATAATTTTCCTGCACATCTCAATTACACATTAGTAATATCAAATAACCTCATATAATATAAAACACATGAATAAGAATACACATCAAACACTATGCATACAATATACATTTAAACAAATCAATACATCTTACATCCAAATAAATCCACAAAAGCAATTATCATAATCCCCATAATTTTAATCCATACGTAAAACGTGCATCCTATTTCTATCATCATAGTAAAGTCCTCTAAATCCAATAATGACAAATATCATCTCAAATCTATCGTATTCTAGGATCATATTAATTTCTATATCATAAAGCATATAAATGAGCATCAACATTCATCAATGTTATCCAAATCATGGAATCATATAAGTTCTAAATCCATAATGCATAAAAAATAAAGCATCCATAATAGTCTCAACATGAAAATCACTGAAATGCTAGAATGAGTCGGGGTAGGGCCTCATAGCATATGCCAGTAGATATCAACAATGGAGGCATACACTGATAGATACCGGCATTGGAGTAATCAGGGTCATCACCAACATAGGCATTGGCACTGACATCCAACGTTTCAATGAAGCCGACATTAGTTTGGGATCATAAAGGTTTTATTTGTAAAATCATTTTGTAAGTATTGTATAGGGCTGACATTGAATATACTTTGTAATGTATTGTAAGCCGACATAAGGAATAATATTTGTAAAGGGTATATAAGTCAATTTATTAGGTCATTTTGATAAAGGACAAGGAAGTAGAACAATGTGATGCAAAGGATACGTATGTAGGTCATTTGTATGCAAAATCTATATCATGTAATGATCAGTAGATGGTTTGTAAAAAATTCTTGGAGGAAAGGAGATACTGGTAAAAGGGTTTAGGGTTTATGAACCGGTACATAACAAAGCTATAACCAGAACTCCTTTTGGCATTGTAGATGCATTTTGTGAGTTCACCTGTGAGGCCCTACCCTGACCCATCCTAGCATTTCAGTGATTTTCATGTTGGAACTATTATGGACACTCTATTTTTATGCATTATGGATATAGAACTTTATATGATCCCAGGATTGGATAACATTGATATATTGATGCTTCATTTCTATGCATTGTGGATATAGAATTTTATATGATTTCAGAATAGGATAATATTGAGATGGTGTAGGTCATTATTTGATTTGCAGGACTTTATTATGATGCTAGAAATATGATGTATATCTTATGAATGGATTAAGTTTATGAGGATTATGATAATTGCTTATGTGGATTTTCTTTGATATATGGTAAATTGGTTTGTATGATGCCAATTGTATGCAGAGTGATTGATTTGTATTTTTATTATGTGTTTAATATTATATGAGGCTATTGGGAAGTACTAATGTGTAATTAAGATGTGCAGGAAAATTATCCATGTGACCATGGAAACATTATGGAGAATCAAGTCTAGGCCTATGTACATTCGTAAAACCAGGGGTTGTCTATTTGGAGAGACAACACCCCGTATGTATCATATTTTATTTGTAAACATAAATATTTGCATGTGTGTAAATTGTATTTATTAAATTGTTTAAATCATTCAAGAGACAATATCCATGTGTGTATTGGTGATATGGAATTATTTTGTAGTGTCACTTGACACATATGTTGTATGTTGTGTTGGCAATTGTCATGTCACCTTTTTGAGAAATTTATTTTTTGTTTAATTGATATATTTCCAAGTTATCCTTGAAGGTTCTAAGAAATCTAGGATAGTGACCATAAGGAGGGTGAACTTAGAGTTGACCCGTAGGTTAACTTAAGGTGGACTTTCTAAGGGTTAAACCAACTCCTAGAGTCAGTTTTGGAGCATTTTTAGAGGGCCCTATGGGTGAAGGCCAAATTTGGCCATGTGTCCTTCCCCTAGGACTTGTTTTACCTCCCAAAAAAGTGGGTTTTCCTAGATGACTGAATTTCATCTTTAGGAGTGCCATCCTTGGGTAGATAACCTTCTTGGTATGTGTCATTCCTCTTCTCTATTACATTCCTCTTCTTGAGGTGCCTTGGTTAGAGAGTGTGTAAGACCTAGGGAAGACCAACCAATGGGAGCCTCTCACTCTATCCAAGAGGTTGGAAAGAGTGGGAGAAGCCTTCTTAGGCAAGATATTGATACTTAGTGAGTTAATCACCCACTCTCCATCTTCGGAGATCTTGCAATTTTGAATGAAAAACCAATTTTAGAATATAATTTCTGGTTAAGTGTTGTAGAAAAGATTTGTGGAATTGGGCTGCTCTTCTCCAAGCTATCCCTAGAAAACCCTTGGCAGATTCAAGGTTGGTGCATTTTCTTACTTGTATGTTGGAAATCTGTTTGTAGAAATGCTTGAATGTAAATGTTGTTTTTCCTTATTTTTCCTTTGTGAAAATGTTATGTGATCTTTCTCTTATTTGTGTTTATTCATTTTCTTGTGTTTTGGGAGTATCCAAGGCCTTCTTACCCTTGGGAGGGTAGAATGGTCTTGGGGGTGGAAGGAGTTTGACAACTTTAGAGTGAGAGGCTCTCATTATGAGAGTGATCTCAAGGGTTTGTTTATGTGACCCTTGTTGCATAGTTTTGTTTATGCATTCGGGGGTCATGAGGGGAGAAAATGTGGCATGTATGCTTTGGGGGTCATAAGGATGTTGGGTTAAGATGGATTCTTGTTGTGTTTCTTGGTTGCCATGAGTTGGCTGTGATCTACTATCTTGCAGTTCTCCTCAAGGTACTTGGTCCACTTCCACCCTTGTAAACATCACATTATGTGATGAAGTTTCAGCCTTGGGATGGGAATGTGTTTGCTTGAGTGTAACCCATCTAGGACTTGGTTCTCCAAGCTCGGGGGTGGCTTCTAGTAAGCCTAGGCTGGGAGATGAGCACTCCATGGTCACAACCTTAAGATTTGTATGCAGGTTGCTTGGAAAAGAGAAGAAAAAGGAAAGCTAGGAGTTGTTGATCTTAGTTTAGTTGCAGAAAAAGAATAGGAAATGTAATATTATACTTTAGTTGCAGAAAAGTAAATGAGGAGCTTTATGTTGTATTTATTTTTGTATAAAGAAATGTGTTTATTTATTTAAGTCCTCATTTATTAGGAATGAGAGACTAGTTGGGTATTTCACCCATTTGTAGAGGATGACAAATTGTACTCAAAATATTCGTATGAGAAAAATGTTTTTGAATGAAAGTCTGGAATGTTAATGTTGCTGTCTTTTATGTGAAATCTATCCATTATATGAAATCTGTCATTTATCTGAAAGCTGTATTTTATTTAAATCTTTCTTTTAACTGAATTCTGTCATCTATTTATCTTTGTAATTTATATAAAGAAAAAAAAATGCAGAAAGAGAAATGAGAATGTTTTAAGTGTTTTTTCTATAATATTTAAATGTTGTTGTTATTGTATTTATTACTGTCATTTTTCTACTGAAAAAAAAAAATGCAGAAAGCTAAAGTAGACCAATGTAAATTTACTTTTCCCTATAGTTAACTATTAGAAGTTAAAAAAGAAAAGAAATGTTGTAGATAATCCTGTTAGTTTAAAAAGTCTATTGTTATGTGTTTTTTTAAAAGAAAGAAAATGTATTCATACACAGACTTAGAAAACTAGAAATCCGCAAATAGATTTATGACTTTTTTAAAAGAGGAAATGAAATGGTTGATATGTTTATCAAACTGTTAAAACTGACAAACATAATATTGTTAGAGTTGCATAATAAAAATCTATTTAATCTAACTAAATAAATATTGTATACATGTTAACTAGATCACATTTTACATAAAAAAAAAAAGGAAATGAATGTGTATCTATTCTTGCTGCTCATACTCTGTTTTTGTCCTGCATGTATGTAAAAAAAAAAAAAAAAGAGATTCTAACCCTAGAGAATGAAAGATATATATATATATATATATTATTAAAAAAATATAACAAAAAAAATAAAAAAGAAGAGACTTGTTTGGGAGGGCCGAAACCCTTACCCCTCCCCGAAAGGCGCTGTAGGTTGCGTCTGCCACTATGGGAATCCGTAGTGGGCGTCGTCAGTGCCACCATTGTGGGTACCCATAGTGGACAGAGCTATGTCCGCCACTGTGGGAAACAACAATGGGCGGCATCGGCGCCACCACTGTGGGTGACCACAGTGGGCGGCGTCGGGGCCGCCACTATGGGTAGTCATAGTGAGTGGCATGGGGCCGCTACTGTGGGCATCCACAGTGGATCCCCGTGGTCGCCTTCGACCCTACGTTGGCCCTTTAACCTCCACCGCCCTACCTCCATTCGGTCACCGCCTCCATGGCCGTCGTACCCTACAACATACACAAAACACACACACACACACTCACAAATTTTTTTTTTATTAAAACCTAACCTAATTTCGGGTTAGGGTAAAAGCAATAAAGAAAAGAAAAGAATTTTAGTTGGTAAAATGCAACCCTAACCCAATTTTGGGTTAGGGTTAGCATTTAAATAATAGAAGTATATTAGAAATGCAACCCTAGCCCATATTCGGGTTAGGGTTAGCATATAAAAATAAAAGAGAGATTTGAATTATATTTTTAATTATAACTTTTAAATTTAGGGTTTTTGGTGTAAGATGTAGTATTATAATTAGTTGGTATAGCTAGATCATTTAATTTAACACCATATATATATATATATATATATATATATATATGCTATATTTATACATATACATATACATATACATACATACATATGTATGTATGTATGTATGTATGTATGTATGTATATGTATAAATATAGCATATATATATAAGAGGTTAAGTTGAAACCAAATTGATTTTATTTTATTAATAATTATTAATGAACGTTTAAGTAAAAATTAGATCCCTTTCACTGTTAGCTGAAATTAAATTGGGGGATTAATTTAATATAGTTCTAATATCTCAATTATTGACGTAATTTTATCAAGGATTATTAATAAGGATATTTAATAGATAATTTTTGTATTTAATTAAATGTGGATGTCAAGTTACATTTAATTTGGGGGAAAATTTGTAGATGAAAATTATTAATTATTTTAATACGAAATTTTAGCCTATGAGGCCAATATTGACCAAATTATCGATAGTCAAAATTTGAAGGTTTAGGGGAAATTACAATTAGCTATAGTGTAAATTATATTTATTTGGCCATTAACATTATTGAGTTTGTAACCTTATTGGTTAAATTTAAATAATGAATTTGAATGCACCCAATTAATTAATTTTAAATTTAAGATAACATTATCATTATTTTGGCCTGGAATGTTTTAAATGCAATTGAGATATTTAAATATCCCTCTACTTTAATTAACGGAAAATTAATTAGGTTGATTAAATTGACTAATTAAATTACAATGACCCTCATAGAGAATAATTAGTCTTCATTAAATATTATCACTTCATTGATGGAGTTAATCATTCCATGTTTAGTAAACACTTCTATTTACACCTTAGTTGAGACAAAACTTAAATGATTTCGTTTTAAATGTAGATTATTTCGTGAGTTTATGTTGTCAAAAAAAAAAAAATTGTTGTTCCGTTTTTGCCCAAAAGTTTGGGCACGACATCACCATTACTGTTTTATCTCAGCAGAAGCTTGTAGTTAGTGAGACTCTTTTGTGTTGAGTAGAGTGCTCTAGGTAGTGTGCCTTCCTGCATGTGTAGGACTCCATGCTATGTAATATCTTTCATATGGCCAGTGAATTGATATTGTGGGTCAAAAATCCCACCATGGTTTTTCCTCTTTGAGGTTTTCCACGTGTAAAATTCAGTGTGTTATGGTGTTCATTCATGTGGTTGGTTTATTTACTTCATGTTATATGTTTCTTCATTTACTAGTTTATATGTGGGTGGGTGCAAGAAGTTGGGTCCCAATTCCACGGAAGTCTGTGAGCAAAACATTTTGCTACTAGAAACGAGTGCCCGTTTTTTAAGAAACGGGCACCTGTTTAGCTACGGACCCTCGACCCATAAAAATAAAATAGGTGCACATTTTGAAAAATGGGTGCCCGTTTAGGATCAGAACGCCGTAGAGAAACGGGTGCACAATTTTTAGAAATAAGCACACGTTTCTAAAAATGGGTACCCGTTTCTAAAAACGGGCACCCGTTTCTAAAAACATGTACCCGTTTCTTAAAGTACTATAAATTTCAAAATGGGTGCCCGTTTTTTGAATTTTAAATAATGGGCACCCATTTCATAAAAGATGGAGCAGGAAACACACCTATGCCTCAGTTTTGGCTTCAGGTTAGGCTTGGTGGGACCAATCCTATGCTTGGACCTCCAAAAAAATGGCTAAGGCACTGGAATACCAAATTTCTGCCTTACCATAATTTTTTGAAGGTCTTCCTGATCGTATTTTTTGATGAAACAAAAAACCATTAGAGTTCTCACTTTCCTAATTTCAAAAATGTAAATTTCATAGTGATATGATTATTTTTACTATTTTTGCATTACTTATTAATCAAAAGTGATACCTAAATGTAAAATACTGAGGTTTAGTAAAACTTTAATAACTTTTTTGTTTTTAGGTTTTTTTTGAAAATAAATTATATGACATCAATCTACATACAATTTTTTTGAAGATTAAAAAAAATAAAATTAAAAAATATGAATTTTTCATCAAATTATGGTGGTTGTACACCAAATGTTTTGAAAATGTACTTTATAGTCAATTAAAAATTAATCAAAAAATATATATTCAATAAAAAAATAAGAAAAAATATTGTCATCAATATTTGGTGTATTAGGTATCTTTTCCCAAAAGGATTTGCAAAGATTATTTTATTTACGTCAAAATATGGTGGTCGTACACATGTGTGGTATGGTCCTGAAACAAGCATTTTGAAAAAGTGGTTTTTAAATATGCCTACTAAAAAGAAATTTCTACCATGTGGGTATTGAAATAAATTACATATTTGAAAATTAGACTCCGAGCACTACATTTTCTATTACTAAAGTTTTTTCAAATTCAAACTCTAAGTGCCTCAAATTTCAGTGTTGTTGGATTCCTTCAATTCCAAGAATGGGTATCAGAGCCTAGTGCCTCGGAGGAAGTTTAACAGCTTGAGGAAGATCCTGAAACCAGAATCATTGAATATGACTATGGAGAGGAAACTTGAGATGGCACTTGAGGATTTTGATGCTGAAAGGTTGAAGAACTTAAAGCTGCAAGATGAATTGAATTCTACTAATGAATTTATTCTTGTTCTGCTAGAAAGGTTATCATCAGCTCAAGCTAGGAGGAAGACACTTTTACAAAACCAAGATGATGACGAGAAAAATGCATTTAAGGAACAATGTGAGAAGTTGAGTCAACAAAACATGCTCATGAAAATTGAAATGCAAGACCTGACTATGAGGATGCCAAAAGATATTGAGGATAGAAAGAAGAAGGAAGAAAATCTTGTTGTATATCTGAAGAACAAAATTGAAAAATGTGGTAGATTGGCTCATGAGGATGATATGTTGAGAACTGATTTGGTACAATCTAGGAATAATGAATAAGAGCTTGAAAGACAAATAATGACTTTGAGAAATGATCTAACTACTGCAAGTGAGTATAAAGAAAAATTCAGGATTAGTGTTGCATAGTTGGATGATTTATTGAAAAGACAAAAGAAGAGTGATGATTCTAGATGACTTGGATTTGAACAAGCTGAAAGCTCTGGTACTGCAAATAAAGATCAGACAACCAATATGTAGAACTCATCAGACCAGAGGAAATCGATAAGGCAATCTAATGCTTATAAATTCAATGGTAGATGTTTTGTTTGTAATAAATTTGGGCATATGGCTAAACAATGTAGAAATAGAGAAAATCAAAACTATAATTCAGTTCTCGGTCAATGCATAATTTGGAATAAATATGGGCATAAGTTAGAAGATTGCAGAATGAATGTTAAATGTCATGCATGTGGAAAGTTTGGACATTTGGCTAATCAATGTAGGTCAAGGAATGACACTGGATATGTCAAAGAAATTCAAAAGAACAATGTTACATGTTATGCATGCAACAAAATAGGTCATATTGCTAAGTACTGCAAAAGAAAGACTAAACTGGTTAGCAATGACAAAGAAAATGAGAAAGGAAAGTAGAAGGTAGATGAATTACAATATGATCACACCAAGAGATGGGTTAGAAAGTCTGAAGAACCAAGTGGAGATGTAACTACACCAGTAACTGCACTAGTAGCTCCGCCGATAGAATAGAGCATTCCTGCACCAATAGGAAATTCAACCGGTAACTGAGGCATATGCCTTAAGGGTTGGCAAATTCATTGCAATTCTTACATATTCCCCAGAAGAGATCTAGAAATTTGTATTGATCATTTATGGAGGTTTATTTGGCATAAAACTGTGAAATCGACATCCAATAGGGTGCACTGGTAAGCATTTATAAAAGTGAAGGATTAGAGTTTACTCGCTGATAAAAAGGGAAAATCGACTCATTTTCACTCACCCAACACTTGAGAAAGCCAAAGCTAAGAAAAGGTGAATCATAGGTGATCAAGAGCGAGTAAAGGAATTCTAAAAAGATTTCCAGTAGTTATCTAAGAAGTGATCAAGATCTTTCAAACCGACGATTGTTATCCAAGTATTTCCTTGAAATGGCATCCAGATCATCATTTGTTCCTACTTTCATTGCGAATCCCACTATTGTTGAGGTTAAGGATAGGCTTAGACCTATTTTCAAGGAAGTTCCTCAAATTGCAATGACCGAAGACTCTACTAGCACATTCTCGAGGGTTCCTGATGGCGTAGTTTATGTGGAAGATGTCAAGGCTTATATTCATTGCATTTTGGAGGATTTAGGGATTGAGGAAATCAAGGGAATATATCAATTTGTGATACTAGGAAGCTCCAAAATAATCAATTTGGAATATCAGATCATTGAAGACCTAGGGTTATCCAGAATCCTGTACATACCAAAATTCAAGGATGAAATGATTAGATATGTTTTGAGCAGGGTCCATAATAAATTCATCTGGCTGGACCAGCCTCACATGATCACCAAAGAAGCAATTCAAGTGGTCACCAGCTTAACCAAAGTCGTACAGGAACTAGGGAAGAAGATCTCCAACACTAAGGTTGAAAAGATCACCGATGCAACCCATGGTGGAAGGTCAATGAGGATCAACACCATTAAAGACACAAATCTAAAATTTACTAGCATGATCATCGGCTACAAGGTAACACAATCAAGTCGATTGAACTCTGTTGCCAGTTCCAGTATCCATGTTGCATATCAAATTAAAAAGAATGATGGAAAGTATGATTTGTGTGAATGGTTAAGAAGTGAATTAATGATAAATCTTGGAAAAATCAAAGATGTCAAGTAAGGGACATTCCAGTTTGGCAATCTTTTTGTCTCCTTGATGCTATATTTCATGAATGAGCTACCGGGTTTGGGAAAGAAATGATGGGCTTATGACATACCGACAGGTATGCAGATTAAAGATGCAATATTCAGTCTTGGTAGTAATAGGGATGGAAATCTTTGGGGCTTCTTTAAAAAATTTCAAGAGAACATGAGACTGAGGGAGAGAATCTCTAAACACATTATGGAGAAATACTCCTCTGAAACCTACTTCATGGTAAAAACAAATGAGACCCTCATGGAAGTGGTGGAACCAAGAACAATATGGGTCACTGAATTGGGGTATGAAGTTGATAACAACATTCTGGAACTATATGCTGAAATGTTGATTGATGCTCTTTTGGATTATAAGGCTAAACACTTTGGTACTGCAGAGGAGAAAGATCTTGAAGTTAAAATTGGTTTCAACAAGAAAAGGAGGGAAAATAAAATAGACAAAATGTTTGCCTTCGTTCAAAATGTAATTCATAGGATAGATACAAAACTGGGTTTTGGATCTAAACTGGTAGATCAACTAGCAATGACAGCTGCAACAACTATAGTGAAAAGTGCTCTTGAGGTAAAGAGGCCAAGAACTTTCATATCTCCTATCACTTCTGACTCTAATACAACGAAAAATCAACCTCTTGCATTCAAAAGGGTACAAAGGAAGAAAGTTGACAAGCCTCTGGTAGAAGAGAAGAAGGTGGAGCCAAGGAGGAAGCTAGTAAGAAAGGTAAGAACAACATCCACACCTCCGACAAGGAAACCTACTCAAAAGAGGAAGACTTCTCCATCCGCTCCTGCAACCCCCAACAAGAAGAAGAAAAAGAGTGAGATAGATGAAGCAATTGAATCTGGTAATGTTACCATCATCCCCCCAATGACTTGTGCAGAATTAATAAATGAGGTAACTAAAGATGGATTTTTGAAGAATGTGTCAAATTTTTATGAACATTTAGATGATAAAAAGAAAAATGAAATGGAAGAAGCAATTTTGTTACATTTAGACATATATAAGAAGGCTTTGGTAGAAATTTTGAAGGAAAGTCCTTTATCATTGTATAATAAGTTGGATGCAAGGAGATTAGATGCAATCAAGAGGGACAAAGAGATTAAAGTGTTGGTATTATGGATGACTTCATCATGTGTTGCATTGGTTTTGTCATTGATGTCAACACTTGTCTTCTTGGAGATCTACATTGTTGATTTGGCACTATGGTCATATTGGTTTATTATTGAACTGGCATATTATGGTGAGTGGCTTATGCACTGTCACTAGTATATGCTTCACCGATAGATTATATTGTTCATCGACAGTGATGATAACTTGTTATGATCTAGAGATCGTCTGGTTATGTCGAAGACATTGATTGATTGGAAGCTTGGATTTGGTGTTTTTCTTATTGGTCTAATCGGGTTGACAGATTTGCCTTTACCGGCAAATAGGTCTAGGTTATGGACTGGTACATGTTTCATATTCCAAATCAGCATGACACGTTATGGAGATTGTGTTGGTATTATGGATGTGTTGCATTGGTTTTGTCATTGATGTCAACACTTATCCTTCTAGAGATCTTTGGTTATGTTCACCAGCAAGTTCAGTGGCTTATGCACAGTCACTAGTATTTGGTTCACTGGCGGGTTATATTACTCACTGACACTAAGGATGACTTGTTATCATCTAGAGATCACTTGGTTATATTGAAGACATGGTTTGGACACTTGGTTTTGATGATTTAATTATTGGTCTAATCGGCCTAACATATTTGTTGTTATCGACAAATTGGTTATTGTTGTAATTACATTGAGATGACATGATGCAACACATCTTGACTTATTTGTAATTTATTTTATTGTAATATTCTTAGTGAGCCAACCTACACATTTGGTCCTAGGTTTTGGTATATATGTAAGATCTCATTTGTGAGATTATGTAATGGTATGTAATATGGTATGGTAAGGTTGTGATATTCGGTATATGAGAATATAAGCAGAGCTACTCACACATACATTATTTGAATATTCAAGGAAGGTTTTTGTAGCGTCCTAAAATTGCGACACTTGCAATTTCGACTGCATTTTGGTCTTCACGATGGCGACGCAACACGCAACCTGAATGGAGACCCCGAAACCTAATTGTGACACTGAAAACTGCATTTTTTAAGTACCCTGGCCTGAACCTCCTTGCACCATGCTGTCCCGGGAGGTGGGACCAGAGCGCCCAGTGCCCTGGTCCCTGGGTCCTATTTTGGGCCCGGTCTCTTTTGGACTTCGGGTCTTTATGTTTGCAAATTGGAAAATTATCTTTCCTGGTCGGCCTAAGGTCGGGAAAATCAGTCTATCAGCCCTCATTGACAAGTATATAAATGACATTTTCCTCTTTCATTCGGATATGATGGAAAAGGCGTGGAAACTATACTCAAGCATTCAAGCATTCAAGCATTCCTTCAAGCAATTGATCATTTCAAGTCTCCATTCAAGGCTAAGTGTTGCATTCAAGACAAGGATTCAACCATTGAAGAGGAGATCACATACTACATGCTACATACAACATACTACTACAACAAACATACAACATCTATACCTTCGCACATAAGGATACAAACATCCTTAGAACAAGGTATTAGTACTTGTTTTACAGTCATTTACATTTACAGCACTTGCTCATTTCTTGGTTAATTCCAAAACCGGGGTTTGACCTAAAGGCAAACCCCTAATCCCTAACCCCCCAATCGTCTTCACTTTTCTGTGTGTAGGTTGTAGGTACGCGGCTGAAATTGAAGATCTGGAATCCTTGTGCAGAGACGAACAGATCCCCCTTCGTTTCGCGGATTTTTCGGAGGACCGTGGCGCCGAGCGCCATCGTCCTGACAACTTTTTCTCAAATTTGCAGGACAGCGTCGTATCGACATTTTACTACTAATTCCAGGTCCGCAGCTTCATCCTATATCCATATCTCATTTTATAAGCGAATCTTTGTCACTTTCTATGCATTCCTAGCTTAATTCTTCTATGCACATTCTTTACAAAAGAGGGTAGCCTTGCTTTCTTAACCCTTGAAACACATTTAGCATCCAATCTTGCATTGTGTGGGATTGGATCTTGTGGGTTTCAACCCCTCTTTTGAATGTAAAGTCTCTCCCCTAAGTGAAAACCATCAACCCTAGTGAATCTCCCTTCTCTCTCCTTGGAGTTGGAAGAGGGGAGAGCAACTAGGGTTCGATCGCGATTTTCCGCTTTACATTTTGGTGAACCCGACGTGAACATCCTTTCTGATTATTCATAGTTAGATCTGAAAATTGGATTCTTTGATTACATTTCCATGTTTGATCTTTTGCAAAATTTTAGAGGTTAATTGCATAAAAACCCTAAATTTTCTTTTTAGTAATTGAACTTGCGAAATGTCTAAATGTTAATGCTTGTTTCAGATCTGCCCTTTTATTACAAATTATCAATTCATATCTATGCTTTAATTTTGAAAATTAAGTGGTTAAGTGTCAAAACCCTAATTTTTGAAACCCTCTTGATTCAACCTTTGTCCGACAATTTCACTGATCAAAACATCTCCAAATCAGCTGTAACTTTGGATTCCACAATAAAATCACAATATCTTTCATCCCTGAAAATTTGGAAAAAAGTTGCAAGGACCGTGTGCACTCCGAGCGCCATCGTCCCCGACATTTTTTCCGAAATTTCGAGAGCTAGATCTTACTGTATTTTCCTGCTAAAATCCAGAATTTTGGCTGATTTTATCAAATCTAACACTTTCAAAATTACAGTCAAAGTTGGTCTTGTGATTGCTTGGATTAAGGCTTCTAAACATTCAAAAATCATCGAAATTGAAATTTTGTGTCAAAATTGTGTTCTTACTGTCCTAAATCTGAAAAGTGTGTTTGCATTCATTCGAAATTTCAGTGCTTTATTCAAATTCTTACAATTTGTGACTTTTGAAATTAAGTGCTTAATTACAACAACTTTAATTTCCGCTTTCAAAATTGAATTTTGCGTGAAATTGAGTCAATTTTCAAATTTCAAAATTTGCATTGCTCTTGACATTCCCTCTAAAATCATAAAATTCAAAATTTCGGTTTCCCTCTCTTTTTCAAAATTCAAATTTTTGCATTTTTTGACAATCTTGGTAGGGTTCAATTTCGAGATTGCAACTTTAATTTGGCCTATCTACAGATCGTAAAATCACTCAATTTTTTCAGATTAGCTCTAAAATCATCATACCTTTCATCCCTGCAAATTTCGAAAAAAGTTACAAGGACCGTGTTGCACTCCGAGCGCCACGGTCCCGAACATTTTTTTCGAAATTTCGGGAGACTGTCGTGATTGCATTTAACAGCTTAAATCTGGAAGATTGGCTGATTTTACTGAAAATTGCTACCTCTAAATTCAAAATCTTCTCTCTCTTTCTAGTGCATGAGTTTTACAACAATAAGTCCTACTTCCACTATTCCCGTTAGACGAAGCTGTAGAATTAAGTCTTTCCAAGGTTTAACTACCGAGGAGATGGAACCTAATTTGAGTAGCCTTTTTAACGAGGACATGGGTAATTCCTTTAATCCTCCTAATGATGAAGAAGCTCTCCATGAGGTTTTTGAAGAACAACTTTCGAAATTGGATAACCAATTTGACGATTTTCACCAATGGATGTCTCATGAGTATCCCGATAGTCAAGCTCTTCCTTTAATTGAGGGTCTAAAACGTATGCTTCAAAGTGATAAGAATGGAATTGATATTTTGCGTGGTATTTCACACATTGTGAATTCGAATGTGATGCCTATGAAGAGTTGTGCTGAAAATTTGGGTTATACACAACCTCCTACACAAGTCAACCATTCTATTCCTTTGACAACTTCTATTGCTAGCATACCTACCTTTACATCAAACATAATGGCTACTTCTATACAAGACATTCTTCCTGTGATCACTAGTCATGGGGGCAATCCTTCTTCTTCAATTAACCCTATTCCTTCATTCAATCCGACTTCTTCATACATTCCTTCAATGAGTGTTCCTATTACATCTTCACAAATGAACATGACGCAAGGGGGCAATTCATTTAACCCTTCTATTCCTCCTTGTAGTGTTCCACTTGTCCAATCATCTCCTATGACTAACTATCATAGAGTCCCACCACCTTACTCTCTACCTTCTTTCAATAACATAACACCTCCATCTCAATCTAACACATCTAATATGAATTCTTCGACTGAAGCGACCATTAACAATCTTGCACAAACTGTCTCTTCTTTACAGCAACAAATTGCCTCTATGAATCAATCTAAGTTTAGTGTGCCCACATTTGATGTTGCGAGCCCACTTTCTCTTGACATTGTTCGAGCTATCCCTCCTAAACATGTTGAAATCCCGCATTTGGAGCTTTATAATGGTAAAGGAGATCCTCTAACACATGTTCAGACTTTTCAAACAATATGTACTGATTTTGCTTATGACCAAAGGTTGCTTGCAAAACTATTTACTAGAACATTAAGAGACAAAGCCCTACAATGGTATTGCTCATTGCCTTCTTATTCTATTACTTCTTTCGAACAACTTGCAAATTCTTTCATTCAACAATTTCAAAACAATATAAGTACTAAAGTTACTTTGATTGATTTAATGCATTGTAAACAAGGTGTTAAAGAAAAAGTGACTGATTTCATTGGTAGATATGAGCATTTGTATGCTCAAATTTCTTTTCCAGTGCCTGACCATGATATTCAAAGAATCTTTATTTCTAATTTACAAAAAGATATTCGAGACAAACTTCTGTTTTCTGAGTTTACTTCTTTCCAACAGTTGTGTGCAACTCTTCACAATTATCAACTGACTGTGAGTCAAATGGAACAATCACATCCTATGGCTCCGAGTGATAAGGGTGATAGCAGTCAACAACCATGTGGGAAGTTTAAACTGAACAGAGATTCCATCAAATTCAATGAAAACATCATCAACAACAATGTGAATGTAGCATCAGGTGTGCCTCCTATTTCTAAATTTTTCAAGAAAGAAAGAAAGTATACTCCTTTGAATGAATCATTGCATAGTATTATGAATAAATTATTGGAACAAAATGTGCTTACTCTTCCTCCTATAAGACAAATTGATCCTGCAAAGATTACTTCACCTTATTTTGATAACAAATCTTTTTGTCAATTTCATCGTCAGCCTGGGCATGATACTGAAAAATGTTTTACTTTAAAGGGTAAAATTCAAGATTTGATTGATAACAATACTATCTCTGTTTCTGGAGTGAATGATAAAGGCAACACATCTGTAGGTCCTCCTAACCAAAATCTTCAAATTTTCACTGATCCATTACCTTCTCATACCTCTAATGCGATTGAGGCTAATGATTCCTCTCTCTCATCTGATGGTCTTGTGTCTATGACTCCGAGTGTGATTAACTTTGTAGAGCAGCAAGAAATCAATAAAGAACCTTCCATCACATTTGATTCCCGTGAAACCATTAGGGCACCTGATGGTCCTTTATACATAGTTGCAAAAGTCAAGAATATACCTTGCCGTGGAGTGCTTATTGATCCTTCGTGCACGGTTAATGTTATTACTGAAGAATTTCTTTTTACTTTGCAATTGAATCAAGTGATCTATGACAAAACAGATGTGATTGTGAAACTATTTGATGCATTTTCTTCTCCTGCAATTGGTTCTATTACATTGCCTATTGAGGTCCATAACAAATCTCTTGATGTGAACTTTGCTATTATTCCTTCATCCGAACAATTTCGTGTGAAGCTTGGCTATCCTTGGCTATCTTCCATGAAGGCTATTGCTTCTCCTATTCATAAGTGTTTGAAATTTCCCCATAATGGTGAAGTTGTTACTGTCAATCATAGTCTCTTTAAACTAGCTGAAAGAACCTCTAGCGTTCCTATTGATTACTTTTGGCCTAAACAATTCCAATCTCTTCCTCCGCAAAGTGATCATCTTTTCAAATCTTATCAAAAGTGGAAAACAGATATGATCCTATCTCTAAGTGAACCTAGAACACCTAAACTTGATATTCCTATCATTCTTGAGAAGGAAGTTCTTCCTTTGAAAGATAAAACTAATGTCTTTCCTCAAGAAGATTCCCAACCCATCCCTATGGATGTGACTATGTCTATATCTAATAAACTTCCTAAAAGTAGACCTATCCCTCCTCGTCATGATGGACTTGGTCTCCTTCCTAAACCAAATATTCCTCCTTTATATGGAGTGGTTCCTCCTCTGTCCTTTTATAGAGAGAAGAGACTTTCCTCTTCTCCTATTATTCAGCCTAAGAGACCACAACCTAAACACCCAAGTGATAAGGATGAGAACATTCCTCCTCCTCAATCTTCTCAACTTCCTACTAAGACTAGACGAAATCGTTCTGCACGTGAACACCGATGACAGCGTCGTCTTAGGGCTCAAGCAGCTGCTTCTCAAACTTTACAATCTCCGAAAACACCTTCAACAAGCATTATTCCATTTTCTCCTCAGCCGGAAATTGAGCCTAAATCTCCTAAACATAAGATGCATGATGGTTTTGATCCTGTGCGAGTTAAAGATCCTATTTTTATAAATCTTGATGATGATATAGATGAAAATGTTATTCATGATGAAAATGCTACTTCTCTTGTTCATTCTGATAGTGAGTATGAACTTGTTGATATTGATAACCATTTATCTAATGAATTTTCTAAAGCACTTATCCTAGCTCCTAGACAAGAACACCGCGGCTTGGGATATGAACATAGCCCTTGTTTGGATCTAGTGATAGCTCCATCTACTGTGTTGGATGTTCTTCCTCTAGCATGTTCCCTGCCTTCCCGAAACATTGATCAGCAAGATCGGGGGGTAGATGACGTGCTAGACTAGTTACATTAGCATAGCAGATTCTCTCCTCCTCTCTTGTGTTACTTCTTCTATATGTTATTCTCATTCTTCTATTTGTTGTCCTTAGTGTTGTCTACTTGAGGACAATGCAAAGCATTGAGATCTCTCGATCTCTCTCATGTTGACTCAAAAGACATGTGTTCCCTTCTTCTAGGTGGCCTTCCTTGATTGGGGAATGAAGAACAATTATGCATACATACATATGATATACATGAATAATCATACAGCATACTGACCCCGAGGAAAGCGAAGTCACCTCGTGCTTTGTGTTTTGTTTCTATTATCCTTGGGTTTATCTCACAATTGGGGGCTAAATCCTTGCGATAACGTGCTCCTTTCCCTTCTCATTCTTATATGTATCACTACCTTAAAGCAATCACCCCCGGTGAGGCGTGTGCGATCGCTTTAACATAGGGGGGCATACATCACGTTCATATCTTTTCAAGATACTTGAAAATTTCTTGACAAATTTAACCTTGCCTTGAAAATTTTTGATATCTTTCTTGCATGACTCATAGTGAGGGAACCTTACTACTGACAGTCATGGTTCTCCCTCGTGATCTTCCCTTTTACTTTGTCCACTGGGGGCTTGGTGTATCTTGCCTCCTTGACATGGTGAAAGTCTTTCAATGTTGTTTCCTTGTACTTTACCGGAAGTATGAGCATACATACTCCCGCTAAAGTGGGGGCTAAATGTAGCATCCTAAAATTGCGACACTTGCAATTTCGACTGCATTTCGGTCTTCACGATGGCGACGCAACACACAACCTGAATGGAGACCCCGAAACCTGATTGTGACACTGAAAACTGCATTTTTTAAGTACCCTGGCCTGAACCTCCTTGCACCCTGCTGTCCCGAGAGGTGGGACCAGAGCGCCCAGCGCCCTGGTCCTTCAGGACCAGGGCGCCCAGCGCCCTGGTCCCTAGGACCATGGCGCCCAACGCCCTGGTCCCTGGGTCCTATTTTGGGCCCGGTCTCTTTTGGACTTTGGGTCTTTATGTTTGCAAATTGGAAATTATCTTTCCTGGTCAGCCTAAGGTCGAGAAAATTAGTCTATTAGCCCTAATTGACAAGTATATAAATGACATTTTCCTCTTTCATTCAGATATGATGGAAAAGGCGTGGAAACTATACTCAAGCATTCAAGCATTCAAGCATTCCTTCAAGCAATTGATCATTTCAAGTCTCCATTCAAGGCTAAGTGTTGCATTCAAGACAAGGATTCAACCATTGAAGAGGAGATCACATACTACATGCTACATACAACATCTATACCTTCGCACATAAGGATACAAACATCCTTAGAACAAGGTATTAGTACTTGTTTTACAGTCATTTACATTTACAGCACTTGCTCATTTCTTGGTTAATTCCAAAACCAGGGTTTGACCTAAAGGCAAACCCCTAATCCCTAACCCCCCAATCGTCTTCGCTTTTCTGTGTGTAGGTTGCAGGTACGCAGCTGAAATTGAAGATCTGGAATCCTTGTGCAGAGACGAACAGACCCCCCTTCGTTTCGCGGATTTTTCGGAGGACCGTGGCGCTGGGCGCCATCGTCCCGACAACTTTTGCTCAAATTTGCAGGACAACGCCGTATCGACATTTTACTGCTAATTCCAGGTCCGCAGCTTCATCCTATATCCATATCTCAGTTTATATGCGAATCTTTGTCACTTTCTATGCATTCCTAGCTTAATTCTTCTATGCACATTCTTTACAAAAGAGGGTAGCCTTGCTTTCTTAACCCTTGAAACACATTTAGCATCCAATCTTGCATTGTGTGGGATTGGATCTTGTGGGTTTCAACCCCTCTTTTTAATGTAAAGTCTCTCCCCTAAGTGAAAACCATCAACCCTAGTGAATCTCCCTTCTCTCTCCTTGGAGTTGGAAGAGGGGAGAGCAACTAGGGTTCGATCGTGATTTTCTGCTTTACAGTTTTAAGGAGATTATTAGAACTTAATCAGTACTAAATCTAGCATAGAAGATGCTACTTTGAGCAGTACATTGTATTGGATTTTTATAATCCATTTTGTAGGCAGTGTGACTCCCATCTTGTGATTGAGTAGTGAGCTCTAGGCAGTTGGCCTTTCTACATGTGCAGACTCCATTTGTACACACATACTATCTGCAGTAGTATCATCTGATTGTGGGTAAGGTTTCCCACCGTGGTTTTTCCCCTTACAGAGTTTCCACATACAAATCTTTGTGTTATGTGTTGTGCATGTTGTTTCTCTTTTTATTTCATGCATTAAGTTTCACCGGTATTGATATTAACTATTAATCTGTTAACCGACATTAAGTTTGGTTTACTGGTATTAAGTATGAAGTTTGATTAAGTTATATTTGGGTTGAAATTATTAGACAACTGATTCACCTCCCCCCCTCTCAGTTGCCTCTGGGTCCTAACAATTGGTATCAGAGATAAGTCCTCTTTGTGTAGAAGTTTAACAACTTGAGGAGATTGTATGGCAACTAACTATTTTAGGAAGGAGAGTCTGAAACTTGATGGAACGAACTATGATATATGGAAGATCAGAATGGAGACACATTTGAATTGCATTGGAAAAGACATATGGGATGTTACACAGAATGGCTATGTTGGTCCTACACCAGGTCAACCTAATCCACCTACATTGAGTAAGGATCAAGAGAATGATTGCAAAGCAAGAGAAGCACTCTTGAGCACCTTGTCAGATCAGAAAATCGTGGGATTATCAGATCAATCTACTACTAAAGCTATTTGGGATAATTTGGAGACATTGAATGAAGGAGATACCACTATCAAAATTGCAAAATTGGAAAGTTTTTCAGGTCAGGCATGAAAATGGAAGAAGATGAAAGAATTTTTTCTTTTATGGAAAGTGTTAATGAAATTCTTTTGGGTATACAATGTTGTGGAGGTTCCTTAAGTGAAGATGAAATTGTTTCTAAAGTTTTAAGAGCACTACCACCGACATACAAAATGAAAGTAACTACTATTAATGAGTTGAGAACTATGCCTAATACATCAGTATCTAGAGATACCTTGGGTGGAAAACTTTCAGCATTTGAGCTTGAGGAATTTGGTGTTGTTGCTACAATTAAATAGATTTAGCCTTCAAAGCATCATCATCTGTAGCATCTTCATCATCAGCTGATAAACCTAATTGGAAAGCACTTTATACAAGAGAACTTGAATACATTAGGAGGGAAAATGAAGAACTGGAAGAACTTGAAGCACTATTTGCAAGGAAAATGCCTAAAGGTCCTATTGGTAGTAAGTATGAAGGTAAAGCATGATTTAAATGTTTTAACTACAATAGAGTTGGTCATATGGCATCTAGATGTCCTAACAGACATGCAAGATTGAGAGAAGAATCTAAAAGAACATATAAGCCTAACCCTGAATATCAGAGATACATATTTAAGAAGAATAGAGACAAATCATGTTATTATGTTGATGAAGGAGTTACTGATGATTCTGATGAAGAACCAGCAGACAATGGATGGGCTTTTGTTACAATAACAGAAGATCAACCAACACCTACTGATCCACAGGTAGAACAGGTCCTGGTAGCTAAAATTGAAGAAAAGGATGAATGGATTATAGATTCTGGATGTTCACATCATATGATTGGTGATAAAAGTAAATTCTTATGTATTTCAAGAATACAGTGGAGGTCTAGTAAGATTTGGAGATGACAAAGCTTGTTTAATCAGAGGAAAAGGCACTATATCTTTTGATGGTAAGCACAATACTGACAATGTTTATTATGTTAAAGGTTTGAAGCATAATATTTTGAGTGTTGGTCAATTAGTTGAAAAAGGATTTCAGCTACAATTCAAGAATGGTAAATACAAAATCATGAATAGAACTGGTTTAGAGATTGCAACCAGTAATCAGACAAGAGGTAATATCTTTCATTTGAATAACAATGAAAAGACATGCTTGATTGCACATATTGATCAAAGTTGGTTATGACATAAAAGACTCTGTCATGTGAATTTTGATTGCATTGTAAAGATTAGTTCATCTAAGGCAGTAAGGGATTTACCTAAGATTGTAAAACCTCATAATCCGGGATGTAAGGAATGTCAAATGGGAAAGCAAGTTAGAAAATGTTTCAAGAGTATTCTGAGAAAACCAATGATGTTCTTGATTTAATTCATACTGGCTTATGTGGTCTGGAAAGAACAAGAAGTCTAGAGGGAGATAGATACTTTATGCTAATTATTGATGATTATTCTAGAATGTGTTGGGTTACTTTTCTCAGGGAGAAATCAGAAGCTTTTGGAAAATTCAAATTATTCAAGGCTCTTGTAGAGAATGAAACCAGTAGGAAATTTAAATGTTTAAGATCAAATCAAGGAGGTGAATTTACATCTAAGGATTTCAATACATTTTGTGAAGTGAATGGGATTAGAAGACAACTATCAGCACCCCGAATACCTTAGCAAAATGGAGTTATGGAAAGGAAGAACAAAACTATTCTGGATGTAGCTAGAAGCATGATATCAGAAGCAAATCTACCTCACGTGTATTGGAGAGAAGCAGTGAATACAACGGTTTACACTTTCAATAGAGTTCACATCAAAGGTGAAACCAGTGAGAAACCCTATGAATTATGGTTTGGTAATATTCCTACTTATAAGTACTTCAGAATATTTGGGAGCAAATGTTACATTAGGAGAGATGAGTAAATTGGTAAATTTGATCCTAATAGTGATGAAGGAATATTTCTTGGTTATTCATCTAAGAGAAAAGCATATAGATGTTTTAATAAAAGATTGCAGAAAATCATTGAGAGTGCAAATGTGAAGATAGATGAACACTTTAGAAGAAATTCAAGGTCTATGGATTCTGAACCGATAATTGAGATAATCACAAATCAACCTATACAGAGTGCACCGGTACAAAATGTTAATCTAGTCACACCGGCATCATTAAAGAATTCCATAGTGACTGATGAACAACATCAAGTGAACACACCCAGTTATGTAAAACTGATTACTCTAAAAGTCAGATAATTGGGAATAAGTATCAAAGAGTTATGACAAGAGGAAGACTGACAAATGAAGAGGTATGTTTAATTTCTCAAATTTAACCAGCATCTATTATTGAGTCATGCAAAGATAAACATTGGATTAAAGCTATGGAGGATGAATTAGAACAAATTGAAAAGAACAATACATGGACATTAGTTCCCTGGCCTAAAAATAAAAATGTAATTGGAACTAAATGGGTATTCAGAAACAAACTTAATAAAGATGGTAAGGTAATCATAAACAAAGCAATATTAGTGTGTAAAGGCTATTCACAGAAAGAGGGAATTGATTACAATGAAACATTTGCACTAGTAGCTAGAATTGAGGCAGTCAGATTATTTCTTGCATTTGCAGTACAGAAAAAATATAAAGTATATCAAATGGATGTTAAATGTGCATTTATGAATGGTGATCTTAAAGAAGAAGTTTACATTGAACAACCTAATGCATTTTCATTGACAAAAGATAAAGATATGGTTTGCAGATTAAGGAAAGCTTTATATGGATTAAAGCAAGCTCCTAGAGCTTGATATGCTAGATTAGACAAATATCTTTTCAAGCTTGGTTACACTAAAGGTAATGCTAACAACAACTTATATTTCAAAGTGACTAATGAATACATCTTGTTTATTGAAGTTTTTGT
Organism: Cryptomeria japonica; assembly: GCF_030272615.1. Classification (NCBI taxonomy): domain Eukaryota; kingdom Viridiplantae; phylum Streptophyta; class Pinopsida; order Cupressales; family Cupressaceae; genus Cryptomeria; species Cryptomeria japonica. Next base: position 780,420,776 of record NC_081407.1, read on the forward strand.
TGATGACATCATTTTTGGAGGAGAAGATGGTTTGTGTAAAGACTTTTCTAATAGGATGCAAGAAGAATTTGAAATGTTTATGATTAGGGAGATAAAATTCTTTTTAGGATTGTAGATTTCATAGACTGATAAAGGTATATTCTTATGTCAATCAAAGTACTTGAAGGAATTACTGAAGAAATTTGGTATGGAAAACTCTAAACCGAGAAGTACTCCTATGACTACAACTGATAAACTATCATTGAAGGATGATTCAGCTCCTGTTAATCTGACAAGATACAAATCTATGATTGGACGTTTACTGTATTTGACACAAACAAGAGCTAATATAATGAATGAAGTGTGTATTGTTTCAATATTTTAGAGTAATCCTAAAGAAAATCATGAATCAACAGTGAAAAGGATTTTTTGATATTTACAAGGCACAACAAATCTTGGTTTATGGTATCCTAAAGATGAAAATTTTGATTTATGTGCATACACCGATGCTAATTGGGTAGGAGATGTAGATGGTAGAAAGAGCACCACCAGCGGGGTATTAATTCTTGGTAGCAAATTAATTTCATGGTTGAGCAAAACCCAAAATTGTACATCATTATCAATAGAAGAATCAGAATATGTTGCAACAACAACTAATTGTACTTAGGTATTATGGATTAAGAAAATGTTGAAGGACATAAAGGTAAAATGCAAAGGACCTATAATTATTTATTTAGAAAATTCAACAACAATTGATATATCTAAGAATCCGGTATTTCACTCCAAAACTACACTTGTTTCAATCAAATATAATTTTCTGAAAGAAAATGTTGAAGAAAAAGAAGTGAGATTGGTTTATGTGAATACTAAAGAGTAGATTGCAGATATCTTTACTAAGCCTTTGCCTAAGGAAACTTTTGAATATCTCAGAGAGCAGCTCAGGGTTATACCCTCACCGGTAGAGACTTAGACAATTGATGCCTGACATCAAACCGACAGAATTTATAGAGAAATCTTTTTTCGGCTTTGATGAAGGTGAGCTACTTCTCAGGGGGAGTAGTTTGTATTTAATTGGTTCTATAAACTGATTGCAACTAGTATTTGTATTGCTTTGGCATTTGATGTCAAAGGGGGAGAGATATCTATGGAATAATAAATTATCCTTTGGGGAGATTATTCATTGGGGGAGATATTTTTACTCTCTGCATGTATATTTTGATTTCTGGTATTGATCTATTCTGGAGATTGTTGGTTTTTGGTTTTTGGCATTTCTGCTTGGGCACTTGGATGGTTTTTCCATCTTGTGTTGCCATCAATGCCAAAGGGGGAAATTTTTGGTATTATGGATGTGTTGCATTGGTTTTGTCATTGATGTCAACACTTATCAACACTTATCCTTCTGGAGATCTTTGGTTATGTTCACTAACAAGTTCAGTGACTTATGCACAGTCACTGGTATTTGGTTCACCGTTAGGCTATATTGTTCACCGATGCTAAGGATGACTTGTTATCATCTGGAGATCACTTAGTTATGTCAAAGACATGTTTTGGACACCTGGTTTTGGTGATTTAATTATTGGTCTAATCAGCCTAACATAGTTGTTGTTACCAGTAAATTGGTCTAGGTTATGGACCAGTATGCATTATCTATTCCAGATCAACATGACACGTTATGGAGATGATTAATTAATTGGTTATTGTTGTAATTACATTGAGCCAACATGATGCATCGCATCTTGACTTATTTGTAATTGATTTTATTGTAATATTCTTAGTGAGCCGACCTACACATTTGGTCCTAGGTTTTGGTATATATGTAAGATCTCATTTGTAAGATTATGTAATGGTATGTAATATGGTATGGTAAGGTTGTGATATTTGGTATATGTGAATATAAGTAGAGCTACTCACATAGACATCATTTGAAGATTCAAGGAAGGTTTGAAGGAGATTATCAGAGTTTAATCGGTACTGAATCTAGCATAGAAGATGCTACTTTGAGCAGCACATTGTATTGGATTTTTATAATTCATTTTGTAGGTAGTGTGACTCCCATCTTGTGATTGAGTAGTGATCTCTAGGCAATTGGCCTTCCTGCATGTGCAGACTCCATTTGTACACACATACTATCTACAGTAGTATCATCTAATTGTGGGTAAGGTTTCCCACCGGGGTTTTTCCCCTTATAGGGTTTCCATGTACAAATCTCTGTGTTATGTGTTGTGGATGTTGTTTCTCTTTATGTTTCATGCATTAACTTTCATTGGTATTGATATTAACTATTATTCGGTTAACCGCCATTAAGATTGGTTTACCGGTATTTAGTATCAAGTTTGATTAAGTTATATTTGGGTAGACAATTGATTCATCCCCCCCCCCTCTCAGTTGCCTTTGGGTCCTAACAGATTGTTTATTGATTGGATAATATGGTAAATGTATTTAGCTGACATGTTGTATCACATCAAGACTTATTTGTAATTGATTTTAACTATAATATCTTTAGTGAGCTGACCTATAGATTTGGTCTTAGGTTTTGTATAAATGTAAGATCTTATTGAAGATCGGATATGTACATGGATATGGAAATGGTATGAGCGAAAATAAGCAGATCCTTGTATGAATCATGCAGACATTATTTCAAGGTTAAAGGAAAGGTTATGAAGATGTTGAGAGCCTAAATCGGTACTGAATCCAACATTACAGGTGCTATTTTGTGCAGTACATTATCATTGGATTTAACCATCCAATTGTGTAGTCAATGTGACTCCTATTTTGTGAATGACCAGTGAGCTCTAGGTGGTTGGCCTTTTTGCATGTGTAGACCCCATTTGTATACACATACTATATGCAGAAGTATCATTTGATTGTGGGTAAGGTTTCCCACCGTGGTTTTTCCCTTACCGGGTTTCCACATCAAAATCTATGTGTCATGTGTTGTGGATGTTATTTCTCTTTCTGTTTTATGCATTAAGTTAAACTGATACTGATATAACTGTTAATCTATTTTACCAACAATTAAGTTTGGTTTACCAACATTAAGTTTAAGTTGGAATAATTTATATTTGGATTACAATTTATATAAAACTGGTTCACAACTAATTCAACCCCCCCCCACTCTTAGTTATCCTTCTGGTTCCTAACATACAGAAGTTGAACTTTTAGGCATTTGTGGTACTATAAATAATGAGGAAATGAAAAGATGTATACAAGTTGCAAATAGAACAATCTTTATCAGCAAACCCCGATAAATATGCTTAATAATGGGTAGAGTCAATGAAATAATAAATGAGACCAGAGATAGTTGGGCTAAATTCTTCCAAAAGAATCCTGATTTCCATACTTCTTAAGAAGAATTTGCTAAGGAAACAACTCCCACCATTCTGTACAGATCCAAAGGAAAAGGAATTTTGGGAAGCTTAGATCAAATTTTGAATGAACCAGTAGATAAACCTAAAATTGATGAGAGTGTACAGACTAAATAGATAGAGACATCATATGTACCATCTAAGAAAGGTAAAATAGGTAATCTACAGAATATAAACAATATTGTGGATAATAATCCATCAGCAGTAACAGATACTACACCAAGTGGTGAAACCACCGGTGCAAAAGAGGATGAGAAAATGGATACACTAGGAGAGGATAAGGAGAAGAAATAAAAGGAAGAGGAAAATGATAAAACACCCAGTACTAAATCAATAGTTGATGCCTCAAGAAAATTTTTGGTAATTAACACTTCTCAAGCTAAGAGGAAATCAATCACAAAGATAAGTCCCATAGAGCTAATGATGATGGATTCTCAAAAGCTAATGAAGGAGGGATCTGTAGAGAATGGAATAATAGATCAGTCAATAACAGTTTTGCATAGACTGCTTCTAGATTGTATGATTGCAAATGAAGCAAGCCCTTCCGACAAGATTAAGGTATTGACAGAGTATATCTCTAAAAACTTTCAATCATTACATCAGATTTTCGGTCGGCAAGCACTTGAAAGATTTACTTTGGCAAAGAAAGTCGCTTTTGACTAGATTATTGAGACAGAAAAGAGGAAGATTGAAGAGAAACTTATACTTATTGAAAATTCTTTGAAATAGTGTACTAACATCTACAAGGTCTATTGTAATATATAAATTATTAATTATTACAACAAATGTAGATAAGAGGATAAAGGACTTATAAGAAAAGATTGCTAATGTTGCTAATTATTTTGATGGACTAACTTCACTTCCAACATCTATTGATGGAAAAATTTTGACTTTGGGGAACCAAATTTTTTCTTTTGAAAAGGAAAGAGACAAAATCATTTGAAGAGAAAGGAGTCTCAAAGATTTGGTGATTCCAAGATTGGATTCAATTGGTGTCCATAAGAGGGAATGCATGGATATGCTTGCGAAGCCCATACCAGTAGAAGTCACTAAGAAAGAATCACTTGCACATTTACTGAGTGGACTTTTATCCTTATCTGAAACATTCAAAACCAGCTGGGATACCTATATACAGTTACTAGAAAAAGCTTATCTGAAAATCTTGAAATTGGTCAAGCTCTAGTAAAGTAATCTATAATTATTCATTCTTTTGCACGGATTCCTAACAATTATTTCAAATCTTTCACTGGTCTTTGGAATTGATGCCAAAGGGGGAGGACATGTATGTGAAAAATATGTATATAATCCTAGACGGAGGATATCAGATATAGGGTATATTGCAAACATAGTCAATCATCTAAGGAGGAACATGTTTCAGTTCATGTTTAGTTGAACCAACGGGGAATCCATTTTTCACATGACTATTGCCATCAATGCCAAAGGGGGAGATTGTTGAAAATTGACACTCATTGGATTCATATGTTGTCAGTGATGGAAACTGTTACTACTTATCAGATTGCCATTATTTTTATGTCAAAGTTATACTATATACTCTATTCAGTTATCTATTATCGAAATATTCAGTCAGTATGTACAGTCTAGTCGGTTACAAAAGAAAGCAATCACAGAACGCAGTATACACCGAGCTATCTACCGAGTATCTTTACATGTCTACCGAGTAGCAAAGATGACACACCGAGTTGATTTACACTGAGTGAAATGTGTTACCAGATTCATTGAACCTGGACATGCATATGAAAATGTGTTACAAGATCAAGGCACATCTAACCGTAATCACATTGGAAATTGCACTTGAAGATCGTGTATGATTTTGAGCACATCTAACCAATGAAATATTTTGCATGGTTATTCATTCAATAAATCATGTTTGTAAGATCGATGGAATGAATTGGATCACCGTCATAAGAGATCTATTTATACAGCATGAGTTAAAGAGTTAAAGGTGTGTGCATGAGTGTAAGAAGACTCTTACAGAGACAAAAAGGTCACCGAGAAGGTTTTCAGAGAACAGTCGAAGAACAGAGTAAACAGAAGAGTTTACCGAGGTACTATATGGGTTACCTAGGTATGCTATAAGCAAGGTAATCTATTCTGAGCACATAGCATCTGCTATAACATTCCAGATGTAAAGTTGTAGATATTTGTAGTGATTTTATTGTAATATTGTGAAGTTGTAAGAGAAACCTTTAACAGGGTAAAAGACTCTAATCAAGTCTATAAATTGTAAAGCCTCTAACTAGGTGCAACATTTAGATGAAGTGTTGTAAAATACTTTAGCAAGGTAGATCTAATAGATCTTGTTACTCCTAATAGGGTAAGCTATCAAAAATAGCTAAACATGTAGCTCTAACCGAGCACTCTTTATTATTTTAGTAGTGAAGTTGTGGGTGCCATCCCCACCGTAGTTTTTCTCTCTAACCAAGAGTTTCTGCATAATCAAAATATATGTGTTATGAAGTGAATCATGTATGATTTTTATCTATTTGTTTTAGTTTTATATTATGTTACTGCACTATTCAGTTTATGCATAATAGTAAAGATATTGTTGAAGAAATGTTTTGAAGTATTGATTCACCCCTCCCCTCTCAGTACATTAGCTTTCCATATTGGGCCTAATAATTGGTATCAGAGCTTGAATCTTGGAAAAGGGTTTAACTACCTAAAGAGAAAGATCTTATCAATGGAAGGCTATAAACAATCTCGGAGGATTGTGTATCTACAAGAAGAGTTGGATCATGCTAATCAAGTGATTACAGACATGCAAAGGCAAATGCAAAAATCTCAGAAAGTGAGAAGAAGATTATCTGATGATTTGTAGGACTCTCAAGAGTTAGTGGAACAAATTGAGACATCATCTAAGAACAGTATATCTGAAGAGACTAAAGAAATGATTGGAGTATTGAAAGAAAAGAACAAAGCATTGGCCGATCAACTAAAAGCATTGAAAAGAGAACATGAACATTTCAGCACATAGATGACTAAAAATCTTGATGCATTGAGAACAACTAAGGATAAAGTAAGAGATCTAGAAAGAGAGAAGCAACAACTTGAAGTCTTAGTATCTGATAAGAATGATGAAATCATAAGGTTGACTAGAATTCAATAAAACTTATCAAATCAACTTGGTTATGCACATCATGAAGCAATTCTGAAAAATGATGAGAATCAAGCATTGAAACTTGAAGTATCAAGGTTGACCGATGAACTTGAAACAGAGAAGAAATCCAAAGAAACACTGAAGAAGAGCTATGAAGCATCAAAGATGTTGGATAAGCAACTAAATACAAGAAGACCCAACAAAGATGCAGGACTCGGTTACAAAGGAAAAGACTCTACCGAGAAAGAAATTCATACTACCGAGAGAGGAGAATCATCAAAGCAAGCTGGAAACAAGAATAACATCAAAATAAATAAGCCTATTTGCAACTACTATGGAAATCAAGGTCACACTGCTAACATATGCCAAATCAGAAAAGGTAAGCAACTGAATGCCACTAAGTCCAATGGTTATTGTTACAATTGCAATAAATATGGTCACACATCTAGTCAATGTAGGCCAAAGTTTGTTAACAATTATCTGAAGGCAAAATTCAAAGGGTTTTGTAAAAACTGCAATAGATATGGACATAGTACCGAGAAGTGCTGGTTTAAGAAAAAGAACTATATGTGGTATGCACACCGAGCAAATGCTAGAGGTTACTGAACTCACACAGATCCTTACCGATAGTATTCTGCAGTACCATGGGATTACAATACAAGGATATGGTGTGAATGTTGTGGAAGATATGGACATATAAGTGCCAACTATTTTATAAGGTTTGGGATGTTCAACCGAAGATCATGGAGAAATCCTGGTATGGCATGTTTTCATTGTCACAAAGTTGGACACTTAGCTGGAGATTACAGAGATCAACCTAGAAAAGACACTGAAGAAATAAAAGAAAAATTAAAGATGACTTGGAAAAAGAAGGAAATTATGTCAAATGAAGAAAGCACCTTACCTACCGAGTTAGGTGCACCTATTCCAAATTTATCAGTAAAGGTATGAAGGGACTACATTCTCTCGAGGTTAAAATCTTAACAGTTCCTATTCTATTATGTACTTAATTCAAAATCTGCATAGTTAAGATGTAATAGTAAGTTTGAAATTCTATCAAAGTCTTTTGAAGCACTTTACAGGAAACTTGTCAAGTCAGTGAATACAAGAAGCCTGTCAAGTCGATCAATGAAGGAAGTTTGGTTACTCGGTTAAAACGAAAAAGGAGAGTAAATCAGTTAAAGAGGAACCGAGTACATTTAATGTTTTTGACCTAATCCGTATGGAGCCCGATAAGGTATTTTGTGTACTTAAAATCATTTTTGTGGTCATTTACACTTACCAAGTTTTCAAGAAAGCAAAGCAAGCGATTCAAAGGCAATCAAACCTCCTACAAAGAAAATTCAAGGTATTTACATCAAATCTCAACACATTGTTAAGCTGGTTTACCAAGCGTATCTAGTTGCCATTATCTACTAAGTATAAAGCGTTTGTCATTTGAAATCCTGAAACCCTAAGGACTCTTTGCTAGTTTTTATCTGAAATCTACAATGGCGCCCAAGATCCAAGATCCCATAGTTGTCAAGAATGTAGAGAAGCCCTCACTGAAATACTCTTTGATCCCCAAAGTCATTTCTGAACCAGATGACAAAACCTCCTTTTCATTCATCTCGGACAGAGTGTTGTTAGTCGAAGATGTGAGATTCTTCACCAAATGTTGTGTTGAAGAACTCGGTCATGTGGAAATCAAAGACACCTATGATGAGCTATGTATCGATGGTATATTGAACAACAAGTATGAGCACATCAAGATCAAGGGTGTGTTCAAACCCCAATGGGTCAAGTTTGTTCTGAGCAAAGTTCACAATGATTTCATGTGGCTAGAAGAACAACCATTTAAGATTACCAAGGAAATCATTCATCTGATTACCGGTTACCCTATCTATGATCATTCCTGAGCCCAGAAGATGATATCACAAAAGGAATTGATCAGTTTAACTGGAGTGGAATCTGATTACAGAGGATTGAAACTAAATAATGTCACAAATGAAGAACTAAAATTTTCCATTAGAGTAATGGGCTACTATTTCTTCCAATTGGCAAGGGAAAACAGTGTTCCTTGTGTAGTAGTAGACTTGGCTTACAAAATTGTGAAAAAGGGAATGAAAATTGACCTATGCGAGGTATTGCTAAAGAACCAATTTGAAAATCTGAACACCATCAGGAAGCCGAAGAATAACAACTCGGCTAATACTCTAAAGTTTGGATCACTACTGGTATGCATGTTTTTCTACTTTGAAAAATTCTTTCCATCAGTCGGCAAAGTTGTTTGGGAGCTACACCAACCTATCACCCATCCGATTAATGACTTCAGTAAGAAGTTAGGTGATAATTTCAATGATATCAGGGATAATTACTTTAGTTAGTTTCAAAAGAAAATGCATAACAAATATAGGATTCCACCCCAGGTAGTAGAGAAATACAAAAATGATATATGTTTTGAAGTTGACACCAATTACTATTATGTGAATATTGTGGAACCGAGGACTCAATATTTGTCACCAATGGGTTACAAGATTGATTTTGACATCACAAAATAGAAAATTGATGCATTTCTTACATTGCCCAGACATGCTACCGAGCTGAGGTATGGTACCTATGAGGAAGTAAAGGAAAAGGTAAAGATGAATATTGTAGTACCCAAAGCTACAAGAAAGGCATCAAAGATGATTAAGGCATTGTCAGAGAAATTCAGAGAAGACTCTTCCTCTACACTTGTCAAAGGCACCATTGCCATTACTGAAGAGGAATCTGAAGCCCAAGAGGCAGATATAACACTGAGCACTGAATTGCCTAAGGGTAAAGTGTTAAAGAGAAAGAAACAGGACACATCAAAAGTCTCACCGACTCCACCTCCAGTAAAATGACCTAACACTAGAGCATCTGCAGCTTCATCGAGTAAGAAGACAAAGAGTGTTATTGTTCCCCTGGTAACAAAGACATACAAGAAATCTACTTGGAGACTCATTTTGGCAAAAGAGTCTAGTGATACCGAATCAGAAGATGCAAGCAAATTTCAGATTGTCAAGAGCAAGAAGGTAAATATACATAGTGTTGAAAACTTCTGTTCTAATCTGAAAGAATATGGTGGATTTGGAGGATTTAGATATGTCAAGTATGAAACCAGGAACAATGATGAAAAGAGACAAATTGAAGAAGTTGTCATCTGTACACTTCTAAAGTTTCGGCTAGCTCCATTGGAACTAGTTAAGTCACTTCCCAATGAATTGTATATGCATATTGATAATAGGTGGAAGTATGCAATGGACTCAGAGAAACAAATCAGAGAAAGAAGTCTAGTCTATCTCTTTCCTGATATGTTAGTAGCTGAAATAAAGGAACATCTGACAACCTACAGTTCAAAGTTTCTTGTCAAACAAAGAGCCTTAAAACTGATGAATGGGCTATATATTGAAGTTGAAAAGGAGACTAAAGCATAGTGGCAGGAAATCTTCAAAATCAAGGATGCTGGTGAGAAAGCTACAGTTGAAATTGTTGATGTCACCGAGCATGATCCTGATGTCACTGAGCAAGGTCTTGATGCTACCGAACAAGACCTTGCTGACACCATTCAAATAGATGAAGATGTCATGGATACAGAGGCACCGAAACAGGAAATGATAGAAGGCACTGCATATGCAAAACTTGTATCTAGTGAATCCATTTTGGAACAAGTTCAGCCTTATCCACCGGTCAAGCAACCTGTCTCAACCGAAACTCCTCAGGATACACATCAAGGCACTAAAGGTCACAAGTCTGCAATAGGAGAAGGTCCTACTCAAGAACAAACATCTCAAGCACCTTCTGACACTGAAAATGTTGCAACTGAGACACCAAGTACCGAGACACCGAAGGACTCTACAGAGGCTAAAGGAACCAATCAAAGTGTTGCCTCTACCGAGCAACCTACCGAGGGTAATCAAGCCTCACAAGCCATTGTCTTAGTTCCATTAGTGAAAGGTAAAGAAAAGAAAGTGAAGAAGCATAGTTTTAAAGTTGATTTGTCAAAACCCATAGTGTTGCCCAATGTAGACATAGAAAAATTAAAGGGGCAAGAACTCATTGACATTGGTGAACTATGCAAAGCAAAGGCCAAACAAGAGAAGCAAATGGCCATTCAAAAGAAAAAGAAAGTACTTCAGAAGGTAAAAGCACTCCTAATAGATATGCTACTTGAAGCTACAGTATCAATAGATGAAGCCATCCACATTCAACTGGATGAACTCCTAACAAAGATAGAGACATCTGGAGTAGATGCATCAGAGTATTTGAGCAAGTTGAAAGACAAAGAGCTCACTGCCAAAATGATAGAAGAGGTACAAAAAGCTATAGCTATTGGCAAAGTTAAATTTGTCAAATTTATTGCTGCATTGACTCCTCAACTCAAGCACATTCATTATTTATTTCAGAAACTCTGCACATTTTCTTTATTCGTTAAAGACATTAAGAATAAAATAGAGGTAATTGAGAAAGAGATCACCGATCTCTCAAATAAGTTGACCACCAAGCCAAATTCAGTTCAGAATTTTTATACAAAGCTTCAATAGCTCATAGCTCAACAATTGGACTTAAGAAATGAAGAAAAGAAGATCAGGATGGACATAATGACGCTTCAGACATTATTCCTTCCTCATCTTTCATCAGTCCAAGAACAGATCAACCAAGCCACATACTTATCTACTACTCAAGAGGGAAGAACTCTAGATGGCTTAATATCACTATTGGCTAATATTCAAGAACAAAATTCTTTAATGGATAGTGTAAAGGATGCACTCTTTGTCGCTCTCACCGATGCCCGGACCAAGTACAAATCCATTTTTGACTAGTTACCACCCCCGAATGGAAATTAAGTTTTTGATGTTTGTCAAAAAGGGCGAGTGATACTATATTTGGGGAGTAATATGTTACAGTACTAGGGGAGTGATACAATATTAATATAGTTTTGGGAGAATGATATAGTATTCAGAGTATAGTATACAGGGGGAGTATACTGAGTAGTGTAAGCAAAGTATCCAAGAGCAGTATACCGAGCAGTATACAGAACAATAAGCAAAGCACAAGAATAGATCACCAAGCATGCAAAATTAGAGTTATGTATAGTATATTGACAAGGGGAGTATATTTGATATATTATTTTATTGACTATTGTATATACTGTTAGTATAGTCAAATTATGCAAGTATATAGATTATTGAGTTATAACTTTGAAAGTAGTTTTTGTCAAACATCTCAACTAATGTCAAAAGGGGAGATTGCTACTACTTATCAGATTTCCATTAGTTTTATGTCAAAGTTATACTATATACTCTAGTCAGTTATCTATTACCAAAATATTCAGTCGGTATGTACAGTCTAGTCAGTTACAGAAGAAAGCAGTCAGAGAACGCAGTATACACTGAGCTATCTACAAAGTATCTTTACATGTCTACCCAGCAGCAAAGATGACACACCAAGTTGATTTACACCGAGTGAAACGTGTTACTAGATTCATTGAACCTGGACATGCATATGAAAATGTGTTACAAGATCAAGGCACATCAAACTGTTATCACATTGGAATTGCACTTGAAGATCGTGTATGATTTTGAGGACATCTAACCAATGAAATATTTTGCATGGTTATTCATTCAATAAATCATGTTTGTAAGATCGAATCAATGAATTGGATCACTATCATAAGAGACCTATTTATATAGCATGAGTTAAAGAGTTAAAGGTGTGTGCATGAGTGTAAGAAGACTGTTACAGAGACACAAAGGTCACCGAGAAGGTTTTCAGAGAACAATCGAAGAACAGAGTAAATAGAAGGGTTTACAGAGTTACTATATGGGTTCCCGAGGTATGCTATAAGAAAGGTAATCTATTATGAGCACATAGAATCTGCTATAACATTCTAGATGTAAAGTTGCAGATATTTGTAATGATTTTATTGTAATATTGTGAAGTTGTAAGAGAAACCTTTAACAGGGTCAAAGACTCTAATCAAGTCTATAAATTGTAAAGCCTCTAACTAGGTGCAACATTTAGATGAAGTGTTGTAATATCCTTTAGCAAGGTAGATCTAACAAATCTTGTTACTCCTAACAGGGTAAGCTATCAAAAATAGCTAAACATGTAGCTCTAACCGAGCACTCTTTATTATTACAGTAGTGAAGTTGTGGGTGCCATCCCCACCGCAGTTTTTCTCTCTAACCAAGAGTTTATGCATAATCAAAATATATGTGTTATGGAGTGAATCATGTATGATTGTTATCTATTTGTTTTAGTTTTATATTATGTTACTACACTATTCGATTTATGCGTAATAGTAAAGATATTGGTGAAGAAATGTTTTGAAGTACTGATTCACCCCTCCCCTCTCAGTACATTAGCTTTCCATATTGGGCCTAATAGGAAACAATATTCTATAGAAGGCATATACTAACATTGGAGGTATACACCAGCAGATACCAGCATTAGAGTAATCAAGGTCATCACTAGCTTAGGCACCGACACTGACATCCAACACTTCAGTGAAGCCAACATCAGTTTGGGATCTGAAAGGTTTTATTTGTAAAATCATTTTATAATTATTGTATAGGTTCTGACAATGAATATCTTTTGTAATGTATTGTAAGCCGACATAAGTCATATTGTTTGTGAAGGGTATAAGTCAGTTTGTTATGTCATTTTGATATAGGACAAGGAAATAGAACAATGTGATGCGAAGGATATGTATGTAGGTCATTTTTATGTGAAAGATATATCATGCAATGATCAGTAGATGGTTTGTAAAACATTCCTGGAGGAAAGGAGATACCAGTAAAAGGGTTTAGGTTTTATGAACCGGTACAGAATAAAGCTATAATCGGAACTCTTTTTGGTAGCTTGTAGTTAGTGAGAGTCTTTTGTGTTCACCATTACTATTTTATCTCAGTAGAAGCTTGTAGTCAGTGAGACTCTTTTGTGTTGAGCAGTGTGCTCTAGGTAGTCTTCCTTCCTGCATGTGCAAGACCCCATGCTATGTAATATCTTTCATATGGCCAGTGAATTGATATTGTGGGTCACAAATCCCACCGTGGTTTTCCTCTTTGAGGTTTTCCACGTATAAAATTTAGTGTGTTATGGTGTTCATTCATATGGCTGGTTTATTTACTTCATGTTATATGTTTCTTCATTTACTGGTTTATATGTGCATGTTATAATAAGGTAAAATCTTATATTACTAACAAAACACTGATTCACCCCCCCCTCTCAGTGTTCTTGGATTCCTTCAATTCCAACATGTTCTGCAATTTTATTGGTAGATGGAAAAGGTACATCAAAAACAAGTCTAGAAGAGAACTATGTACATTTTTTTATAGAATTCAAGACAGGTGGCTAAATAGAAAACTCAGGTGGCTTATAATCTAATGGATAATGACATTCTTTCTTGGTCAATCAGTTATAGACCATATAGTTTAGCAAGGACCAGTTGAAGAAGAACTCTCAAAGGATAAGTTTTCCTATATTGCTTAACCATTCTAAGTGGACACGTTTCGCTGCAACTGAAGAACTATGGAGGATGAAACCAAAGTGTACTAATCCTTAGGAGCTCTAGTATTTTAGAACTTAGGTTCTCAAGTAACTAAATAAGTGTCATAAGAGAATAAAAATTATTTCTCCTAGAATCATAGGAATGGACACATCAAACAAGGAAGATCAACAAAAGAGTATCGACATGACTATGAATGGAGTAACAACACCATGTGTGAATGATGTGAAAGATTATTTAGATGCAAAAGGATATGGAACATTGGTATTTCATGCCATTGGAGTTGGTGAGAAATCCATGGAGGAGCTGGTAATAGGAGGTTTTTTACAGGTATTCGATGTTCTATGTAAAAACTTGTAATCTTGCTTTTAAAAAAAACTTATTATGTATTCTTCAGAAGTCAAAATGATGCTTCACATTATATGTGCATCAGTTTATTTAACAACCAAAGAACTTTGTACATATAGAATATACAAATCTTATTCTGGATTACATTGTGAGGAGTTGGAACTTCAAAATATGGATGGAATTTTCAAACCAATTACATTAGAGAAATGAAAAACAATATAATGACATTCCATCAATAAAAATATTCTTGTGAATGATATTTGTATGGTATTTTATAAATCGTCATCACTGAAGTAGCCAATTTTATTGTCGGAGGTGTCATGGCATGTAATGAACAAAGATTTGATACCATTCTTGAGCAGAAGATTCCTTTAGTCTTGAGCATAGGGACCTTGGATATGGTGAACTTTGGACCTAAAGATACAAATTGCCACAATTGAATTTTGTGATCCATTTCATATGTCTTATTTCTCCTTATATAATTTTCATTGATTACTTTTGGCCAGTTTGTTTTGTAGCTCCTTTATTTTATCGATTCATGCACATAAAGTATGGATTAGATAATCATGAGTATGTCATTATAGTTCCTATAACATTAGATAATAAAAATTCATCTCACAGAATTCAGAACTGTTCTCTATAGGACTTGCTAGTGTAGACACCTAAAATTGTCCTGTCTAATTAAATAATTTTTTTATTTATTTAATTATTGTAAGCCTAATTCTTCTATTAAATAAATAAATTTTTATTTATTTAATTAATTCATTTATCCTCTTTTCTATCCTTTTTCCTCATTTAAATAAATACATTTATTTATTTAAATACTCATTTTCTTAAATTAAATAAATATTTTATTTATTTAATTGATCGCACATCCTCTATTAATTTAATATATCTTTATTTATTTAATTAATTCATTAACCTTTTCTACACATGACACGTGTCATTTATCTCTTAATTCCTACACTACCTACTCTCTCATTATTTTCTTATCTCTTTTACCTACCCTCTAATCCTACTCGACCATTTATCTTTTACATCTCTCAATCTTATCCATCCATTTTCCATAGTGTCTTTTATATAAGGAGATACTTCCTTCATTATCAATCCTCCTAATCATTCTTACTCCTGGACTAGCATTCAAACTTTCATATGTGATCAAACTATCAACCACATTTTCATTCTTTGTTGAGCTCTTGTGCACACATAAAATCTAAGAGAAAATATATCAAGCAAGATCAATGGAGATAGGAAGAATGGAGATCCAAACCCTATTGGACATGTGATGGTATCATTTTTGTGATTTTGTTGATTTACATTGTCTTAGGTAATCTTCATATGATATGGTGGATCTTTATTGTTGTTAGGCTAGGGTTTTGTGGTTGAATTCAAATAGTCTTTCAATATTTTTGTTTCCATTTTTACAATAAACATTTTGGCATGCCTGGTGGGACTCTTGTCCATTTTGCATTTGACATCTTTGTTGCAGATTTTGTGTTTTTGAAGTTGCAAATTTGACACTTTTCGATAGCATTTTGACATTTTCGCATCTACGCATATTGGAACTACATTTTTTTCTTTTCTGTCGAGTCTGTGATCTCTATAATCGTGTTTGTGTTCGACATTATTTTACTTTTTTGATGATTGTAGGGTCGCATTTGTGTTCTCGAATCATGTCTGTGCATCTTTCATCCCCGCCTATGTTCTAGAACCGCATCTATGCTGCCTAGGTGTGTCTGCACGAGTTTTAGGCATATCTATGATCTTTGATAGCATTTGCGTTAGGTTTAATCATGTCCGTGTTTCTGATTTTGCAATTTTTGATTTTTGTTGCAGTTTTAAAGCTTTATTTTGTCCTTTTGATTTTAGATCTGGTTTATTCGGGCTACCATCTTGTGATCTAGCTAACAAATTGGTGCAACTTGTCCTTGAAGCAAAACGTCCTATTGAAGGCCCATTTTTCACAAAGTCTATTTGGATCTAGCTAACAAATTGGTGCACTAAAATTAAATCATTGTCTTTTGTGTCTTGAGAAATAGGCTCTTTTTGTTTAATCTTTAGAGGGCCTGTCTCCCCGTGTGGTCATTAGGACTACTAGTGAGGAGAGAATGACCCAAGTGGTAGTGAGGAAAACCCACCTCTTTCAAACCACTATAAATAATTGTATCCATGGTGAAATCCATGGGTAAAGTGTGCTGATTACTTCATACCGATAGTATGTCTCCCCATAAACCCATTTGATCAAATTTATTTCATTAGTTGTAGGGCATAACCCCTATCGACTGGGAGCCTACTATATTTACAAAGCTGAAAGTTTCCCATGTATGACTACATGAGTGGATGCCCTTACTAGTACCTTTTTGTTTTAGAAAGCCAAAATTCTTCTAGTTGTTGGGGCAGGAGATCGGACCTCTGGAGCATCCCACACACATACGATTCTTAGTAGAGATACAAAGTTATCCATGGGGAGTTTTTGTGGGAATTGGTGCTTGGCTGCCCTAGAGAAGTGAGTGCCAAGGGTGGAGCCAGTGGGGTCAAGCATCTAAGTATCCTCTTTGAATAGCATAGCCTTGGGGGAAACCCCCTGTGGGATCAACAACTATTGTCCTGGCCAACCATAAGAATTGTGTTTGGCTTCTTTTAAACATTCAAACATCAACACCAAACATCAAAACATTGTGTCTTTTGTGTCTTCAAGTGTATGCAAAACATTTTTTACATAAAATAACACACTTTTCTTTTGAGTCATTTTGAGTCTAAACACTTGCAAACATTGAGTCCTCATCAACATTGTGTCCTCTTGTGATGAAAAAATAGTCAAAAAAATTTAGATTTGGTCACAACAAACAACTTCACAAATTGGAAAAATTGCACTTAGTTTCCAAAAATGTGTTTGTGTCTGACAGAAATATGTTTGTGTCATTTAACCATGTCTGTGAAGGACAGAAACACGTCTGTGTTATCATAAACAAAATTGTATTCACAAAATCTCAAAAACGGGTCTGTACAATGTTCAATCACGTCTGTGTCATTTAATCGCATTTGTGAAGTATACAGGCACATCTGTGTTTCAATATTGGAAAAAAGTTGCAGTTGAGGAAACAAGAGAAATCAATTTCAACATTCTTAAGCTTCCTAAGTTATTTCTCTAGGTTTTCATCTAGCATTTAGCCTATTTTTGGGTCTCACAAAGTTTATCATTGCTTTACACCTTGCATTACGTTCACATTTGTCTAAACTTGAATCAAAAGGTCACTTTATTGTCCTCATCTTGCTTTGTCTACACACTACATACAACAACATTTTTGTTGAGTGGTCCCTCATCAAGGTCTATCACCTTTGGGTCTCATTTGGTCTTACATAGAGTTAAGGTCAACTTACCTCATCAACAGAAACTATCATCTCTTTGGAAGTCACACCTACTCTACTACATACATACTTGGTCTTACACTTTGGAAATTGCAAGTACACCTCAGATTCATTTACATTCCATCCAACTCTTGGTCTTCCATACTCTTTTCATTTTTATCTAGTCTCACACATCTTGGTCAATACCTAGTTCATGTTTGAAACCCTTTCCCAAAAATCTAGGAGAGAAGCTAAAGAGGCTTAGGAGTCCGCAAACATGAGTGCCTATGAGTATGACAATGATATCTTTTTCAATTCTAATCATACCACATTACCTGACATGAACACTTATAGAAACATTCACAATATTGAGAACATGGATAATACAAACAACAATGATACACGCAATGACAATGTGGACAACATTTCAGTACATTTAGCAGAAGTGGAAGACTCTATTAGGGATCCTCATTTTAATAGATTGGTTGAGGAAATCATGAGAAGAGAGAAACAATTTTTCTACAAGTGATGGCACAAAGTGGAGCCAAGATACCTCATGATTTTGATATGTCTCAAATAATGGAAAATCAACCTATGCAAGAAACTCAACTCAACATGGATCAAAGGAGACCTAATAGTGGAGGTACTAGAGGATCACGTTTCGTGCCTGAGTCACCCTCATCCTTGTTTCAAAAACCTGAGGTCCCAAATACACATGGTCAAGCTTATGATACTCATGAACAACTCCATCAATGTATACTATTATGGAATTCTTATGCAAATAAATACACTCAATCACATACCAATGCTAAGGACCAATCTTCAAAACAATTGGATATCCAAAGGCATGATCAAATCTATACACAAGGAAACCCTATGTCAAATTTGGGGGCAACACACAAGAACAAACTCATGACATGCCCGTAGAATATGATATACATGGACAAAGCAGATATTCCATTTCTCATTATGACTCTATACCAAGTGGTGCCTATACGTAGTATCTTATAGACATCCTCCATATGAGCATGTTTACGATCAATATCATATGTATATGCAGTATCCTCCTCCTCCACCCGGTGGCTCAGGCATGGGATATGATCCAAGAAGTTGGTCTCCACCTAAGAATAATTTGGAACAACAAATAAAGGACTTACAAAAGAAAATGGAGGACATAAATACACCAAAGCCAACTTACATAATGAGAGACATATGTCCCTATCCATTTGACAAAAGCATTCCAATGCCTCCTTTTCCTACACATTTCATGACACCAAAGTTTGATAAGTACAGAGGGAAAGGGGACCCTAAGGCACATATAAGACACTTTTTCATAGCTTGCATTGAGGTAGCAGCAGAAGAGACATACTTGATGAGATTATTCCCAAAAAGATTAGATGATCAAGCTATGGAATGGTTCTCCCAACTTCCACCTGGAATTAAGTCATGGGGTGACTTAGCAGAGGCATTTATCCAATATTTGTCATATAACATAGAGATAGATATATCAGTTACCACTTTGTGCAACACTAAGCAAAAGGATGGGGAGTCTTTTTCTTCATTCCTACAAAGATGGAGGAATTTAGCTAGTAGATGCTCTTGTGAAATTCCACAAAAAAAATGGTATAGATGTTCACCCAAAATGTTAACAAAGACATTGGTTATGACTTGAGAAAAGCTTGTTTGTCCACCTTCAAGGATGTCATTGAGAAAGGCTTAGCAACAGAGAAGGTCTTAATTGAACAAGGAGTCATTAAGATATTTAAAGAAAAAAAAGAGGACTTTAAAGGAAAAGATAAGCCATGATTTTGGAATAAAAGAAAGAACACAGTCAATGATGGTGTTGTTGATGCTAACATGATGCGACACAAAATCATTCTTTTTGGATCAGGCTCTACAAACAAGCAAGTTAATACTCAAACAACTTCAAAACCATGAAAGAAATACACCCCATTGGGAGAACCACTTGAATCAGCTTTCAAGAAGCTAGTGGCAAACAAAATAATAGCAATTCTAGATAATCTTCCATATGAGCCAAAGGTCAAACCAAATTGGTGGAATAATGATGAGAACTACGAGTATCACAAGAGCAAGGGACATAAAATAGGAAATTGTCACCGGTTGAAGAACATCATATAAGATCTTATTGATAGAGGTGACATTGAGATTGAAGGACATTCATCCAATCAAGAACATGAGATGTTTAGGGAACCATTCCCTAAACATGACAAGGGAAAAGCCAAAGCCATAGATGAGCAAGCCAACTATAGAAAAGCATCCTATAACTATGATTCAACTATTAATCACATCTCGATGGACAATTATGTCTCTTCCATTATCATACAGGACAAAACACCTGAAAATTATACCCAAAGACCTAAATTTGTCCTAAAAGGCATTGGACCTTCTTTTGAATCTACCTCCGAATGTAATGTCACAACTGATCGAGGTAAGGTCACTTTGCAAGGTACTCCAGCTAAAACCACTGCTTCCTCAGCAACCAAACCTAAGTATGATCTGGTAGAATAGTTAGGGAGGATGCCTGCACTTATCTTCATCCTTGAGCTTTTACGCATATCCCCTGCACATAAAGCCATCCTTGATAAAACTTTGATAGAAACTTCTGTCTATTGGAAAATGCACACTCCAATGAGACATTGTAGGTGATTGAAGGTATTGTCATTGATGGAAACCTTACAATCCTATGACATCGGCAAGGCAATCCACTAGCACCAGCAAAGTTAGATTCTACACCGGCACATAGATCACCGACATCGGTAGTGAAAGGAAGCATACCAGCACAGAAGCCGATAGGAATTTTGTTGTTAATATATTTTGTTTATTATTGTAAAATCATTGTAAGCCGACTTGGCAAGTTGTAAAATGACTCTTATATAAGAGAAATCATTGTAGAACATTTGGTAATAGATAGAGAATGTAATTAGGCAAAATAAGGTAGACCTATTATGCGAATTATAGGTTAAGGGTTTATGTAAGAAGCAGAGCAGAAACTGATACTGGATCTGGCATAGTAGATGCTATCTTGAAGCAGTACAAGACATTGGATTTGTATAATCCATTTT
Source organism: Cryptomeria japonica (assembly GCF_030272615.1). Taxonomy (NCBI): domain Eukaryota; kingdom Viridiplantae; phylum Streptophyta; class Pinopsida; order Cupressales; family Cupressaceae; genus Cryptomeria; species Cryptomeria japonica. Next base: position 780,441,530 of record NC_081407.1, read on the forward strand.
GTAATTGAGTAGTGAGCTCTAGGCACTTGGCCTTCCTATATGTGTAGGTCCCTCTTATAGCAGTAATATTCTCTTATTGGCGAGTAAGTGAATATTGTGGGTCACAAATTCCACTGAGGTTTTTCCCACTCTGGGTTTCCTTGTTAAAATGTTGTGTTATGGTGTGTTTTTCATGTGGTTTCTTTTGTCTCTGTTTATTGCATTACTTTCTGTTTACCAGTACACAGTATTAATATGCTCTACATGTTTTAAGTTTAGAAAATCTTACAACCTATTAGATACTGATTCACCCCCCCCTCTCAGTATCTGTGGGAATCCTAACACTATCCCCACTGATCTAAACGTGGACCAATTTCAAGCTAGGGTAGGATACCTTTTCATTCCATATTCCCTTACATTCACTGAAGCTGACAACACATCCGTAAGCCAGCCACATAATGCACCTTTACACATTAAAGCCTTCCTACACAAACATCAAATAAAACAAGTCCTAATAGATGGAGGAGCTGGTCTAAACATTTCTACATTGAACACTCTTAAGAAATTGGGATATTCTGAAAAATGTTGTGAATTCTACACATTCAACCACCATAAAAGCATATGATGACAAAGAGCATTCATCCAAAGGCACAGTCAACTTACCTCTCAGAGTTGGGCCAGTTACATAGGATGTGGTTTGTCAAGTTCTTGATATGGAGCTCACATACAACATATTTCTAGGATGTCCATGAATTCATGAGATGAGCGCAATCCCATCTATATATCATCGTTGTATCAAGTTTCCACACAAAAGAGTTGAAGTGACCATTAATGGTGATCCTAATTAGTTCATATATTGCAATAACCTATGAGCAAGATCAGAAATAACAATCCCAGTCAATCAAGAGGTTGTTCCTTCATCAGCATATGTTGATCTAGAATCCTTGAAAGCTTCTACATCAAAACAAGCAGAGATCAAAGAAAAGTTCAAGATTAAAGACATGGGATGTGGTGAGTATATCTTCCATGTTGATCAACTCCCACTATCTCCTAAGGAATTTAGTCAACATGACCAACCTACAAACAATTTGCAATGCCAAGGAATTGGGTATGAAGCACCTAGTGTTGTGGCTACTAAGTTTGAATGCAAATCTCCTCTAGTGGTGCAAGCAACTCTTGATACCAATAGTCCTAAGAGTGGTTCCAAAAAAGAATCTATTGAGCGTATCGCCAACCCTCTTGAGAATTCCAATATCCTTACCATTTCATACACTCATTCCATTTCCACTCCTTTCCTAGACTTTAATCAACAAGAATTAGAAAAGCCCTTACTCATTGGGGATCAAAAATCAAGCTTTGAAAAGAAAAATCTAAAAGTTGAAAATAAAGAGTGTGAGATCTAGCCAAGATCAAGGGCACAATGAAAAGTATAAAGAGAGACAATAGAATGACAAGAACAAATTGTATTCTCATCAATATGCAAATGATCAACTAGATTAACCAATACAATGAATATGAATCTACTTATATAGGCAAGGCTATATGGATGTACGAGCACACAATCATGACATTTTGCTCAATGAGAAACAAGGGTAGGTAAGAAATACTAGGGGTAGGTAGGAGAAATAATATAATATTCCACAAGAGGTGGATGACCCACCAAATGTGGAGTTTAACAGCAAAATAAGACCACAAAAGGTGGAATTTCTCCTACAAGCTATATCCCTATGTGCACACTTCCCTAAGTGTCTCAAATCCAAACTATGAAGAGATGCATTATCCTAAGTTAACTTAAGTAAAGTGTAATAATATCCATGATGAATATTTATTTACACCAACACCCCCCCTTAAGTACAACTTAGGGGAATGAAGACTCAAGTCAACAATGCAAGATGGGTCCCAGCTACAAGGCCATGATAGATACCCATGTACAATATGAAAATGCAAGAAAAAATATGCAATGCAATCTCTCACAAATGGAGAAAGGGAGAAAACCCAATGGGAAAAAACTGCCCCCCAAAAGAGAGATGAATGTACAAAAGAATCTCAAAGAAGAAGGACAAAACCTCAAAGAGGAAAAAGTCCCCCCCATAAGAGACGAAGGGGAAGTTAGCTAACCCCCCTAATGAGACATCTCGCACCCCCAAGAGAGCTTGAAACTGCTAGAACTTACTCTTGGTGAAAGGTTTGGTGAATATGTCTGCAACCTGCTCTATTGTAGGACAATACTGCCAGTCAATGACCTACTCCTGAATCAACTCTTAGATATAGTGCATATGGATCTTGATGTGTTTGGTCTACTGGTGCTGGAATGGGTTCTTTGAGATGGCAATAGCATTCTGATTGTCAAAATGTAGAATTGTCGGTCGTGGAGTGGTGAAACCAAACTCTATGAGAATATACTGAAGCCAAATGGTCTCAGTCGCTGCGTTAATAGCTCCTCGATACTCAGCCTCATTCAAAGAAAGAGAAATAGCATGTTGCTTCTTGCTCTACCAAAAAATGGGGCTTGAACCAAGGTGAAAATTGTAACCTGCAGTAGACTTACGATAATCAAGATCGCCAACCCAATCGGAGTCTATGTAACCAGCCAAGCGAAGTCCTGTGCCTACTACATAGTGAATCCTATAGTGATGTGTACCTAGATGTAATGAATGATTCAAAAGACCCAAGTCAGTCATAGAAAATCTATCATGCAAGGTAGATTTGACACTGCCAATGATGGATGTGGTGCTCCTTGTAATCATCAAATCGTCAACATAGAGCACAAGTATCAAGTGAGAGTCATCTTGTCACAAAATATAGACATTCAGATTGGAATGACACCTAGTGAACCCTGCTGAGAGAAGAAAGGAATCCATCTTGGTGTACCAAGCCCTGGGGGCCTTCTTTAGGCCATACAGAGATTTCCTTAGTCTGCAAACCAAGGAAGTATCCTAGATGAAACCCTATGGCTGCTCCATATAAATCTCCTCATCAAGATCACCATGAAGAAAAGAACTCTTCACATCCATCTGGTGTACAACCCAGCCACTAGCTGCGACAATAGCAAGTGTTAAGTGAATGGAGTTCATCTTTGCTATGGGTGCAAAGGTCTCGGTATAGTCAACACCTAGAACCTGAGAGAAACCTTTCGCAACAAGCCAAGCCTTATACTTATCCACACTGCCATCCATTGCAAACTTGGTTCGACAGATCCACTTACATTGAACCATCTTTCTCCTCTTAGGGAGATGAACTAACTCCCATGTGTTGTTCCTCATCAAGGAACTATACTCTTCCTCTATAGCTTGGTCCCACTCAGGAACCCCTGATGCTTCCCGTAATGTTTGTGGAAGATCCTGATGCTGTGATTGAGTCCTTCATGTATTTGAAGGATCCCCAACAAGAGAACCCATAGACTCAAGTGTCTGTCAATCCCAATGAGGTCTAGGTGGAGGTGGAGAATGAGGCTCCTCAACTGCAAGTGGACCCTACAAAGGTGTAACCTTGGGAGTCAGAGTTGAAGGAGTCCCATCATCTGAATCACTAGCATCACTATCCATAATGGAAGAAGGTGGAGGAGGTATAGAGGCTAAGCTAGGAGAGCTTTCCTCAAAGTGAACACTCCTCTCAATGAACACCTCATGTGTCTCAGGATCCATCAATCTATATGCCTTACCACCCTCAAGATATCTGACAAATATGCAAGGTCAACTCTGAGGTTCCAATGCCTTGCATTTTTGCAGAGGTATGCGAGCTCATGCTGGACACCCAAAGACTCTGAAATGTCTCACAATCGGTTTCCTACTAGCCCAAGCCCCAAAAGGAGTAATGCCTTGCAAATATTTTTGAGGAACCCGATTCTGGATGTGTGTGGCACAATTGATAGCCTCTGCCCAAAAGGCGGGATCAAGAGAACGTGCATGTATCATACAACTAGCCATTTCTTTGAGAGTTTGATTCTTGCACTCTGTAACTCCATTCTGCTATGGAGTGTATGCGATAGAATGCTAAAGATCAATCCCCTCAAATGTACAAAAATACTCAAGTCTTTTGTTCACATATTCCCTTCCATTATCTATATGAAGAATCTTGACCACTTTCTTGGATTGCTTCTCCACAAGAGTCTTGAAGTCCTGAAATCTCATGAATGAGAAAGTAGACCCAAGTGAAGCAAGAGTAGTCATCAATGAAGGTGAGGACATAGTGGGCCTTGCTAAATGGAGGTGCTAGAAATGGACGTGCTACATCATTGTGAATAAGTTGAAGAAATTCCAAAGCTCTCCAAGCTTTCCCCTTATCAAACTTCTCCTCGGGATGCTTTCCCATGGAACAACCTGAACATACAAACTCTGAAAAATTGATTCGAGGTATACCTGTGACTATGTCTTTAGTGCTGGGATTTTGAAGATAGCAGTAGTTGAGGTGACCAAAGTGCTCATGCCATAGCTTACATTCTAAATTTGAATGAGTAAGCAAGGCCCTAGAAGGAGAACTTGGCACAAAGTGGGAGAATGAATAAATCCTTTAGTTGTCATTGACTTGTCCCACTACTACCAAGGCATCATTATCAAGTTCCTTTACCACAACTGAATTTGGTGTAAACTCAAACTTTTTCCCATTCCCATTGTGAGTGATTTGGTAGATAGAGAGAAGGTTGGTAGACAAGTTGGGAACATAAAGAAAATTCTCAAAAGTTCCATCATCCATGTCAACTGAACCTTTCCCTTCAACCTCTACTTGTGTACCATCACCTATGTAAATGTGAGGTACTTTTCATGGCTCCAATGAAGAAAACTACTCCTTTATAGAACCCATGTGATAAGAGGCACCCGAATCAAGTATCCATTGATCTGAAGAACCTATTGTAGCCACAAATGCTTGCCCTTTTCCCTTAGACTATGAGGAAGAGGAAGGACATGAATCCTTCTTTGTGTAGGAGGATGGCAAGTTGATGTTGTTTTTCTTAAGAAGATTTGTCAACTCATCAACTTGCTTGGTGTGGCATTGATGCTCATCATGACCATACTTCTTGCAATATGCACAAGTTGGTTTATCCTTCTTAGGTGGAGTCCCCTTTTTGGAAGAGGATGAAAAATCGCCTTGTGTTGGAGAGGATGATTGTCCTTTTTCCTGTTGTGGCTTTGACTTAGATTTCTTCTTCTTGTTGTTGGAATCTTTGCCTTGACCTCCTTGATTCCCTTGATTAGCCACCAAATCCTTAGACTTTGAAGACTTGAGAAGCCCCATGTTCAACAACTTAGATTGTTCCAATATCAATATTTTTGTGAAAGCATCAAATGAAGGCATAATATAGGAACTCCCCACTATCAAAGTATGAGTTTGGAAGCTAGACACAAATGCTACATATTTTGTTGCAAGCATGTCCAACAAGTTGAATATCAACTGAGCATCATTTTTGTCAATTTCACAATCCTTAATTTTTGCTCTTAGCTCATTTGCTTTGTTGACATAATCTTGGATTGTATCAAAAATCTTGGAATCCAAGTTGGTGAGCTCATTGTCAATCTTGTAACCTCTGATTTCATCAACTTGACCATACAATTTCTAAAACATATCCCAAGCCTGTTTGATTGTAGTACACTTCTTAATGTGAAAAATGAGGTCATCTGATACATACTTATGCAAAGTTCCAAGAGCCATGCAATTATTAGTGAGCCATTCTAACTGAGCATTAGGATCAACCTTAGGATCAAGTGGTGCTACTATAGTTTTATCTATGTAATGCATGAGACCTTTTTCCATTAATTTGCTCCATACTTTAATTTTCCATGATGCATAATTATGTGGAGTTAAAGGTGGAAATTAATGAGGACTCATTGCAACAAAAATGAAAGAGCACAAGGAAAGAGAGGCACAATCACACAAGAAACCCCCCTAAATTCACTCAATCAAAGAACCCCCCCCCTTCCAAAATGATGATTTGGCACTTTATACTTAGTGCATGTACAATGGGCCACTTGCAAAAAATGGCAAAGTGGACTTCTGATTTCAACTTTACAACTACCTTAATAAGGCCAAAGGAGACTCAAACTAATAATGCAAGAGATCTAAACTAAGATCCAAGCAAATTATAAGTACCAATTAGGCCAAATAAGACCAATATCTGAAAGTAAATTCTCCACTCAAAATATCTGAAAATGGATCACAGATTATGAAATTAAACAAAAAACTATGCACTTTCAAAAAAAACAGCACCTAAAAAGGAGGTTGTATGAGCTAAAATGGAGACTTTGAAGTTGCAAAATTGAGGATTGGACAGGTACAGTTGAGAGAATCCAAAAATAATGAAAACCTTGTGCACCAAAATTAGAAAATAATGGCACTACTGTGAAGAGCACAAAAAATTAGCCCAAACCAAAAAAAAATGCACCAAAAAAGGAGCAAAAATGAGCAAGTTATGAGCCTCCAAAGTTGACTCAAAAAACCAAACTGCTCAATGGAGAGGGGTCTAAAAAATTTCCAAAAATTTCTAACTATGCAAAAAATGCCAGGTGGCATTGACTATGCAAAAAATGCTGACTGGGCAAATCTACTGACATGGCAGGTGACTAGACCTGCTGGTGATGTTGTAGGCGACTAGACTGGGCTACCTATGTGGCATGCGGAGGTGGGACCACTGCTGACATGGAAGATGTCAGAGGGACCTATCGGCGGTCTGGTTGGCGGTGGCCGGAAGTCAACTAGTGGCTGCTAGAGGTCAGCTTAAGGGCCGGAGGTGGAGGGTCGAGGCCCAACAGAAGGCGCTGGTGGCGACTGGGCCAGTGGGAGGCATCGGCAGTGGGCTGGGCAGTGGTGTCGAGGCCGCTACCGGAGGGGCTGTTGGAGTGGCTGCTATGACTGGTGGTGGTTGTTGCACCCGGTGGAGCTACGGAATGGAGACCAGAGGAACAACGATACACCCTACAAACACGCAACCTCTACAGACGGGTACGGAGGGGGGTGGGTCACGGAACCCCTCCAGATTTTCAAAAAAATTAATTTATTTTTTATTTTTTTATTTTTTCAAAAAAAAATTCAAACTGGAAAAGATTTTCAAATTTTTTTTTAATATTTTTTTTGGAAATCTGAAAATTTCGTACCGTACTGCCCGAATTGGGCAAAAAATTTCCTCCACACCCAAAAATCAATTTTCGCCAAGATTTTTATGGAAATGGCCTTTCGGATGCAATGGTGAGGTTGAAAATTCTCTAAGATGCCACCAAAAAGCGTAGTTCCTCATATCCAAAAATAGAAGCCTTCCAAGATGTCTCCAAAAACCAATCGATGAATCCCTAATGGCTTTGATACCATGTGAGATTTAGCCAAGATCAAGGGCACAATGAAATGTATAAAGAGAGACAATAGAATGCCAAGAACAAACTGTATTCTCATCAATATGCAAATGATCAACTGGATTAACCAATATAATGAATATGAGCCTGGTTATATAGGCAAGGCCATATGGATGTACGAGCACACAATCATGACATGTGGCTCAATGAGAAACAAGGGTAGGTAAGAAATACTTGGGGTAGGTAGGAGAAATAATATAATATTCCACAAGAGGTAGAATTTCTCCTACAAGCTATATCCCTATATGCACACTTCCCTAAGTGTCTCAAATCCAAACTACAATAAGATGCATTATCCTTAGTTAACTTAAGTAAAGTGTAATAATATCCATGATGAATATTTATTTACATCAATAAAGAGAAGTCCTTTAGTCCAAATCAAAATCAAAAGCTATTGGACTCTGAAAAAATCAAGGTCAAGGATAAAAATTCTATGAAAGAAAAAGAGCAAGAGATGATCTCCCCTAATACCAAAATAACTTGGGGCAAAAGTTCTAAAAGTTCAAATCAAAAAGCATACTTGTTGATCCTAAGTCTCCATCATGTCATGATACTTTCACTTCTTTTCGCAATCAGAAGCCTGCATAGCTCATCCACTTGTTCCACACATTCTTTCCCTTCTGGTGATACATCATGGACCTTTAATGGAGCTTCCTCGAAGGACTTTGTTATCAGGGATGCCAAAACTTCTTTAGGTTAGATGCATATGGGCCTATGTAGTCAACACGCTAGTAATTCTACCTTAGTTCCTTCATCAAGGAAGACAAACACTCAAGCTACACAACATTTAGTCAAGAAACAATGCAGCTATAACCACAAAGTAAAGCCTCACACATTTGAGGTGGGTGACTTAGTTCTCAGAGAAATCCTAAGAATCATCAAGACAGACAGAAGAAGGAAAAGTTCAAACCAAATTGGCTTGGTCATTATGTCATCACAACAGTCTATGGATTAGATGCATATCATCTTTCAACCCCAGATGGAGAACCTTTGGAAGATCGGATCAACAACATGCACCTTCACAGGTTTTACACATAGCTCTTCAAGATATCCTAATTCAAAAAAAACATTAAAAAATTCAAAAATACAAATAAATCAAAAAAAAAATACAAAAAAATTCAAAAATACAAAAAAATCATAAAAATTCAAAATTACAAAAAAATTCAGAATTACAAAAAAATCATAAAAATAAAAAATTGTTACTTGGTGAAAACCTGGCAAACGAGTGCCTTGTGACACAAAAAAAAATTGAAAAAATTGAAAAAAAGTAAAGAGAAATAAATTCGTCCAATGGTGAAAACCACTACGGTGGCGCCTTGGGCAAGTACCATGGTGAAAACCAGGTTAGGAGTGTCATGCATAGAGACATTGCTCCTCCCTGCTTCAGGATTCAATGTCATCCTTTCACATTTGCACACACTCACAGCCTATCCGTCCATGATAAACTTACTCATTCCCATCATGGCTTGTTATTGATCTACCGAAGATTGGTTAGCCATTCATAATAATCCTTCCTTTTCACCCCTTTCCATCCATAATAAATGAGCTCCTATATGTGGCTAAGTAAAATCCTACATCTAGTGATGGGTGTCGAACTGAGAGCATCTCACATTCTGAGGAGTATAGTTTCTTCCAGCTTTCTTCAGTCTATCCGCACATAATCCACAATAAAGAAACACTTGCATCACAGATCCACAATTAAAGTCCCGTCTTCTATGAAATAAAGTATTAAGTTCTTGGATTTAGTCAGTTTTAGATGAGACACAACAACAACGGGCTTCAACAAATCAAATATTTCAACAGACTCAGACAACATTATGGTTCAATGTTATCTATCCTTTTGTGAACGAAAACATTGTGAACACAATCAAATAGACTTATACAAGTGACAAGAGACACTAAAGTTGGGGACTACAGTGGATGTTGGTGTCGATTCTTGGTTTTCTTTTGATTTTACCTTTTGGTGACATGTCTTTTAGCTTTTCCAGGATGTTTCTGACTAGAGATTTTATCTCCAGGATGTCTTTGACTAGAAAGGCAAGGATGGGGTATCATCACATATTTTTCTTTACTGTCTGTGGATTGTCTCCGAGTAAGGCTATGACTTGTCTAAGGATATGAGGACACTGTGAGTCTAGTGTGAGCTGGGGCATTCATTGTTTGTGATTGTCTGATCTCCATGCAAATGAGTACAATGACTTTCTGGGTCGAACCTATATCTGGATTGTCATAACCTATTTGCCAAAATAAAGCTCAATGATGATAATAGCACAAGAAGCTCTTTCACTTCCATATGTTCTATCTTTCATCCCCCTTTCTTGATTGACCTCCATCATCCTTCTTGAGTCTGTGTACCCTGTTATCACATGACTGAGTATATTGACACACCAAAAATATTTGCATTTCATGTACTTTGCACCTGCATTACAAAATATTAGCATTTCATACATACATATAGATATCACAATTGCACCATATCCTGCACACAACACATGTTAGCACATTTTACATTCTCATCATGTAAATAATCATTTGCATTATCATATTCATCTGCATTTCATTCGCATTTGCATAACACATAGAAAATAAAAGAACAAAAAATTATTGCATTTGATCATGTACATATTTGCATCCATATCATAAGTATCGCATAGAAGCAACATCACATAGGTACACATGCATATAGTTTCCATAAGGATGAATCATCTCATTTATATATAATCATAAGTGTCATGATACAATGATGTCAAAATACATATGGCTACAATCACCCGGAGGTGTCTACATCATCATACAAAAAATGGTACCAAAACTGATACATAGGGAGCCCTCTAAGGCTATGATGAACTCTCTCTGTCAGAGCCAGCTGGCCTTGACAGATTTTGAGCCCTAGAAGTTCCTACCCTAGGATCATCTCTCTTGCCCCCTCTATCTGGTGGTGGTGAAGGACCAATGACCCCACCGCTAGATGCCTATCTCTTGTCTCTCCCTCTAGAGGTTGTCATCATTTGCGATGGTCTCCGGAAACTCCTAGCCCACTGATCTGATGGTACTAATCCATAGTACAAGTCTCTCCAATAGGCTATCTCCCCCCCTTCCCATAGAAAATAGGTGTATGCGGCCCCTATGTCCTCTACTTCATGTCTCCCTACCCTTAGTGTTGTCTCAACCTCTGTATAACGCTAAATAGCTTGATCCCTCTCCTAATTAGTGTCCCTCAACTGTCTCCTGAGCCTAGCCGTATCCCTCTCCAAATCCTGGATCTCATTTGCATGTCCCTGGCAGATCTCCCTCAAGGATAATAGCTCATCCTCCTCCTCTCTGCCCTCACCCTATCCCTATGGCTTCTCTTGTGGCTACTCCTGTCCCTATCCCCGTCCCTATACTTGTCTAGGAACCTATGCTACTGGCACCTGTAATGGCAATCCACCTCTACCCCTCACTACATGATCTTGTCTCTCCTCTCCTCCATCTCTCCTCTAAGCTACCCTCCTCTTTGCTACTACGCCTCACCTCCACCATCAGCCTCAACCTCTACCATCCCCACTATCATCTCCTTCACCTCCACCATCACCCTCTATCGGCTCCCTTGGATCCATCATCCGTGGAAATGGATGCTCTGCCCAATATGCAATATACTCTACATCCATCCCTGCATCCTCTACATCTGCCCATATGTCCCAAGGCATGGGAACCATCTCTAACATCTATGTCATTTCCTGATCATAAGATAATAACAGACCTAAATGCACATGATACCTCACTATCCACACATATATCCCTGACCCTCATGGCATCCATTGTATCCTATCAAACTACCTGCATACTCTGTCTATCAACTATCACTCAATCACATATGGTGTCTGATCGATCAAATACCTACTCCTGAATACATATGGCAACTCCACTACATCATCCTCCCACTCCTCATAGTCTAAGTACAGTCTCCATACTACACTATCTACCTCATCAATCACCCTACGTCAATACTCTAGCCTCCCAATCTGTGGCTGAGAAGTAATCATATCATACAAATCCACATAACTGCACCCATGTCCCCTGTGTCTAAAGTGTATCGATCGTGTAACCAAAAGATGCTCATATGCCCATACCTGCAAAAATGTCACTCTGCAACCCAATCTCATTGATCCGTGATATACAAACTGATGCAGCTCATAATACAAGTGTGCCAGCAGACACAACCCCCATGCAAACATGGTGTGCTCAGTCACTAGTGTCTCCAAATTCCTCCCCCATCCCAGTGCCAACCCTCGTGTTGCCCTGTCTTGACAGAGGAACCCACTGATCACTCCTGCCAGCACCACCAATAGCACCAATCCTGTCAATGTCATGGTGTCCCACTCCACATGTCCTGCCCTCATCTCCAGTCATGGATCTTGGAACACTCATCTCAATGCATCCCTATCTCCCTCTCGATTGTAAGGAACTAACTCCCTATCGATCGATATCCTCAGTATCATGTACACATTCTCTAAGGTGACTGTCATCTCACCCATTAGTAGATGAAAAGTGCATGTCTTTGAGTGCCATCTCACAGCTAGTGTAGTTAGCAATCCCATATTTGCCCGAAACTCAAGCACATACATAATGTATCATAATCCCATAGCCTCAACTGATGCTTTATCCTTGAATGTCAACTCTGATCATAAACTTTGAGTTGAAGGGAATCTCTCCCATGACTCCAACATCGATAGGTCCTCTTGTAGTCAAGCAAATCAACTATGTCAATCCTAGTGGTACTCCCTATTCATCAGAAAGTGTTGCTCTTTTATCCTAGTACTCCCTATTCATCACAAAGTGCTACTTTTTATCTTAGTGCTTATATCTATCATATGGCACTCTATCCTAGTAGCATTCCCTATTCATCACAAAGTGCTACCTTTATCTTTTCTTATAGGGGACCTACTTGAGTGCATCCACTTGAGTAGATTATCCAATTGACAACATATGTTCTATCACAAAATTATCAATTTCAGCCTAATCCAATTGGCAACGTATATTCTATCACATAATTGTCAATTTGTTTGGTACTCCCTGTTCATCACAAAGTGCCTCACTCTATCCTATCTAATTGGCAACATATGTTCTATCACAAAATTGTCAATCCTAGCCCTATCTGCTATCCTAGTCTTCCCTAGAGGACTTGCTTGAGTGTATCTTCTCAGTAGCTTGTCCAATCAATAACGTATGTTTATCATAGAGCTACTGATTCGACCTTGAAGACACAAATGCACTTGCATACTTCGTAAACATGCCTAAATCACACAAACATGCCTCTGTTCAACACAGACATGCCTATCTTGCATAAACATGCCTATCCATCACAGACGTGCTTACATTGAACACAAACACTACTGAAACCAGAGACACGCTTTAACTTGACATAGACGCGCCTAGCCTACCCAGACATGCCTGGCACCAACGTAGACGTGCCTTAGCATTTTTTACCCCGCTTGAAATTTTTTGCAACCTACCTAGAGTGCATTTATTACCCTACTTGACATGCATTTATGAGAACAACTAATGCAACAAAGTAGAAGGAGGTTTTATGGTACTTACCAACTCTCCTACATTTGTTGGCCTCTGATATCGGCAAATGCGATTGAATCTATGCACCAATGCCATCGCTATTGACTACTCTTTGCTCTCTCTACACTCTGATCTCTTAGGTGTGTGGATGACAATGAGGATGTTTTCCCTCATACTTTATCTTATAGACTACCCTAGCCCTAGTCTCCTGAGTCAATCTTCTTTATCCCATGACTCTGTCACTCTATCCTATCTTGTTAGTCCTTTCTAGCCTTTTTTTCTTATCGAGAGATTGTATGCGATCTTTTCAAAGATTTTCATCCAATCTCTTGAGGGGGCATATCATTTCCATCTTGGGGCAACTTTGTATCAATTCATCTTATCTTCTTTGAAACAATGCAACAAGATGCATTGTCTCAAAGAGGGGCAAAATTTAGACACCTAAAATTGTCCTATCTAATTAAATAAATATTTTTATTTATTTAATTATTTTAAGCCTAATTCTTCTATTAATTAAATAAATCTTTATTTATTTAATTAATTCATTTATCCTCTTTTATAGCCTTTTTCCTCATTTAAATAAATACATTTATTTATTTAAATAATCATTTTCTTAAATTAAATAAGTATTTTATTGATTTAATTGATCCCACTTCCTCTATTAATTAAATAAATCTTTATTTATTTAATTAATTCATTAACCTTTTCTATACATGACACATGTCATTCATCTCTTAACTCCTACACTACCCACCCTCTCATTATTTTCTTATTTCTTTTACCTACCCTCTAATCCTAGCCGACCATTTATCTTTCACACCTCTCAATATTATCCCTCCATTTTCCATAGTGTCTTCTATATAATGAGATACTTCTTTCATTATCAATCCTCCAAATCATTCTAACTCCTGGACTAGCATTCAAACTTTCATATGCGATCAAACTATCAACCACATTTCCATTCTTTGTTGAGCTCTTGTGCACACATAAAATCTGAAAGCAAATATATCAAGAAAGATCAATGGAGATAGGAAGAATGGAGATCAAAACCCTATTGGACATGTGATGGTATCATCTTTGTGATTTTGTTGATTTACATTGTCTTAGGTAATCTTCATATGTTATGGTGGATCTTTGTTGTTGTTCAGCTAGGCTTTTGTGGCTGAATTCATTTAGTCTTTCAATTTTTTTGTTTCCATTTTTACCCTAAACAACTAGAAATGAAAAAATGGTTAAAAGAAATAGAAGACAAGGCGGCTACCTTAATTGATATGCAAGCTAATGTTGAGAAGGAGGGGGTGATGTACAAGGTGCATTTGTATAACTTTTTTCTCTATTTTCCTTTGTCTGTATAATATTGTATGTTTTTCTTAAGGAAACTTTAATATGTTTTGGTTTAGTGATTAGTATTTTTCCTAATTTAGATGCTTATACTTTCATTATATTGTTAAGCCTATTTTTCCAATTTTCTTTCTTATCCTTCCTCGATATTTACGCCTCTTATTCCTTGCTCTTGTTTGGATAGGACTGCATGTACTTATTGAAATTTTTCACTGCATTTTTATTACTTTTTTCTCTGTTTTCCTCAATCTGTATAATATTGCTTGTTTTTCTTAAGGATACCTTTATATGTTTTTGTTTAGTGATTAGTATTTTTCCTAATTCACTTTCTTATACTTTCATTTATGTGGTTAAGTCTATTTTTCCAATTTTATTTCTTTGTTTTCCTCAAGATTTATGGAACACTACTTTCCACATTTTCCTGGAGCTTCCTTGTTTTAATAAATTTGCAAGTACTCCAATGAAATAATGCTTAGTCTTTTTCTTATTTTGATCAGTCTACAATTAGATAGGGATAAATGATGACAATTCAATAAATGGATTCTTTTAATTATTTAGATATGATTACATGTACTTACTGAAATTTTCACTACATAACTCTAATAGGGGTTTATTATATTGTTATTTTTATGATATTTTAAGTCTGTGAAAGTTTAATGAGGCATGCTTTCATAGTATACTTGAAATCAATCTCTATGTAACAAGGATAATAGTTGACTTTGTAGTAGATATCTTGGAGGGAAGATTCAATGAATGATTGTACATTTTTTCAAAAGGTTGGGGAAAGTTGGAAGTGACGGAAGTCTTATCATCCATCTATCTTGCATCACAATTGTGGTTGTCAATGTTTTGTACGGAGACTGTAATGCCCCATCAGGAAACCCCGAAGGGATAAAACTAAAACACTCCAATGGAGTGTAAATATTTTTTTTATAATAAGACACAACATTAAGATACATTGGAGTTATCTAATGCTTAGATAACACAGTGGAAGACTAAACGAACCTAAAGTTTCCCAGCGTGATTACGTAACTTAACACCTAACCCAACCAACTCACGACATTTGATCCAATTAAGCAGGATATCTTAATTACATGTTACTACTTGAAACATGGGTATAATTTGTTCAATGAATAAACATTATAGAAATTAGGAAGCATTCATCTATTATGGTTGAAGATGAGGCTAACATGAGGATATCTACCCCTTTGAAGTTAAAGATAGATAACATATGAATTCATCCATTAAGGTTAAAATATAGTTATCTTGATGAGTTCATCCAATTTAGTTAAAATATAGCTAATAAGATGAAGTTCATTTATTAAGGTTAAAATGTAAATAACCAAATGAGTTCATCCATTATAGTTAAAATATAGTTAATAAGATGAAGATCATTTATTAAGGATAAAATGTAAATAATACAATGAAGTTCATCCATTAGAGTTAAAATATAAATAGCTAAATGAGTTCACCCATTATAGTTAAAATAAGTTTAATATGATGAAGATAATTTATTAAGATTAAAATATAAATATCTAAATGAGTTCACCAATTTTAGTTCAATTATAGCTATTATGATGAAGTTCATTTATTAAGATTAAAATGTAGATAACAACATGAAGTTCATCCATTAGAATAACAATTTAGGTGATATGACGAGTTCATCCAATAACTTTTAAACCATTCGTTACATTCAAGTTTACATTAACACATGACATGCATCTTGTTCCAAAATGTACTATAATTTTATCATAACTAATGAGTTCTTTCATGCATACTTAATTGTATCATCATTAATTGAAATTGATTACATTCCTTCATGATCCATTTATTGCATTTAAAAGACGACTACATACATGCATTACGATAATTCTCATCTAACCCACTTATATATTCTATCCAATTATCATCCATACATGCTAGCACTATCCATGAAACATGAGAGACAAAAACATCACATAACAGAGAAATGATCTTGGAGTTTACCCCGAGAGGGCTACATCTCTGAGTCTTCTCAACTGCAAGACCCCTTTGGTAATTAATTAAGTTATAGTTATGTAGGGTCCATGTCATTTACATTCCTACCCTTTTAGGTGAGCACAACAATATACAAACAACCACTTCGGTCAATAAATCCTAAAAGATCCCTACATAGAAACGGATCGAACTAAGCATATTAAAAAAACTACAAAGGTCTCTTGTCTAGCGGTACTCTAACTTGGGGACTTGACCAAATATGGCCAAACACAAAACAACCAAACAACAGGGTCCAAACAAACATATCAAAGAACTTGCCATTACTTTAAACAAAAGCGAAAGTAAAAATTAAACCTTGCACAAGCAATAACCAGAAAATACAATCTTTTCTCATGTTGATTTAAACATTTAAATGTCGATCAAGATTTCTAAATGAGCTACGTTTTCAAAATATCCAATGATAAATATCTCATTCATTTTATTTTTACTTTTGAATTTCTCTATAATATGTTCCTGGATAAAATAGTATTTAAAAATTATGAATTAATAAATATATTCTACTTCAACAATTTTTTGATCAAAATAATATTCTATCTTTTTCCCAAAAAGATACTTTCCCATTAATATTGATACCAAAATTAAATATTAATTAATATATATTTATTAACCCATGATTAATAAAACATACATAATTAATAATTAATAATACACAATAATCCAATCAAATATTAATTATTATATATATTAATAATATAATTTAATAAAGTTGAAATTTCTTTTTTTTGAGTTTTAATAACATTTCAAAAACAAATAAAACCAAAACCCTAGCAGCTGGGTACACAGACCAGCAATAATATATATATATATATATATATATATATATATATATATATATATATATATATATATATATATATATATATATATATATATATATATATAAGTTGTAATAACATTTCAAAAACAAATAAAACTAAAACCCCAAACAATTTATCCACCCAATTTCCACACTTGAAACTAAAATACATAGATTCAAAACCCAAACCCTATTTCAATCCAGAAATTTATTCAAAGGAAAGCAACTAGAAATTTTATTTCATTCTTTTATTTATTCATTTATTTTTCTTTCAACAAAGGAAACAAAATAAAGAATCCTACCTCTCTTCGCATTCCTGACAAGATCTGACGGAGAGCCCAACCTGTAGCTGTGGAAATTCTTCCTTTCCCGAAATCCCCAAATTTTCTCCATCCAAAAAAAATATCTTTTTTTTTTTTTTCCAAAAGAAAATCAACAACCCCCCCAAAATGTTTTTCCAACCTAGGTTAAAAGAATGAAATTTTGACCTAATTTTCTAATTTGGAATTTAAACACTTTTTAAATAAAAAGAAATAAAAATAAAAATAATCATTTTTTTAAAACTATTCATATAATCTAACTTTCTTTTCTAATAAAAGTTAAAATGCTTCTCTCTTATTTAATTTAATTTTTCTCAATATTAACTAAGCTCACATTTATATTTCACAATATTGACGAGGATAAAATATTTTAATTAAATTAACTCCCAAAATCAATCTTTCACGCTATATCAAATATACATATAAATTAAACTTGTTTTTCTAATAAAAATTGATTTTCTTAGATAAGTAAAATTAACCTTTTTTTCCAAAATGCAAACGAGATT
This sequence comes from Cryptomeria japonica, assembly GCF_030272615.1. Lineage (NCBI taxonomy): Eukaryota > Viridiplantae > Streptophyta > Pinopsida > Cupressales > Cupressaceae > Cryptomeria > Cryptomeria japonica. Next base: position 780,459,396 of record NC_081407.1, read on the forward strand.
AAATTATTTCTATTTCAAATAACTTTAGAATCTTTCCCTTTTTTAAAATGCATAAACTAATTAAATTCGCTATTTAAAATTAACCATTAAATTAAACTCGCTACAAACATAAATAAAGCAATCTTTTTAATTAATGATTAATCACATAAAAGAAACCTATATATTTTAAATCCCTCAATTACTAATGCATAAATGAACACATTAATTCAAACTAAATACTTAGGATAAAATACTCCATTTTACCACATGCAAGGCACACAAACCAAGAAAACTAACCAAATACATGACACACAAACCCAAACGAAAAGGGAAACCGATGGACCACACAAGACGCTCACTTGATCATGGCTAAGGCAAGACGAGGGTTTTACAACTACCTAATCCAAATTCTAAGGATGAAAGAGGTATACCCAACCCTGTGAATCCTGATGGAGACGAACCTTGCACCTAGCCGGTACTGTACCTGCAATCTCCTGGAACCATGAGTCACGCAAGCACACACACACACACACACACACACACACATATTCAATGAAGGCGTTAGCTCGAGATTTATAACAAGAATTAGGGAAAAAATTAAACTTACACAAGAATCGATGTGAAAGCACAATAATAGGTACGCACAATATTCATATTATCTAATCTACAATATTACATAATGGTAAATCAACCATCCAAGAATGCCACATAGAAAAAGTCAACCAAGGTCAAACTGGTTTTACAAAGCTGACTAGGGTAGGGGCACTATAGAGACAAATGCTAGGTAAAATGGGAAATCTTATCAAGAGTACTCATTCTATCCGCCTCTCATCACCTTTGGGGTTCTCATCTTGTGGAAAGATCCACTCCTCCTTAAGGATTTATTGGATTTCGAACTAAAGACAGATCATTGAATGCTTGTCCAATTAATTGATTGGATTGCCTTATTATATTAATTCGAGAATGGGGTTAAGGAAATTCAAATATCTTAAAGTTGATTAAATCAACTAGGTGCTTCAAGTGCTCCAGGAGCTGTTGCGACTCTATGAAGCAACAGGTCTCTAGGACCTAGTCAGAGAGGCTTTGGCTATGATTCATGAATTTGCTGGTAGAGTCTGGTTCAGACTTATTAATTGCATTTGGTTGAAAGGTTGTAAAGTCATAATATTGGTGCCTGAGAAGGGCGTGTCTACTTCAGATACTCCTGGCAAGCCTTTTGAAACAAAATTTCTGGTTTTAAGTTTTCCTCTATGTTTCTATCTATTTAGGATTAAAAAGTCTTTTGGGTTACCATTTTATCTAAGTAACATGTAAACCTTGTTTCCTAAGATTTTCTATATATCTGACTTGTATTTCTTGGGAGTTTTGGATACCATATAAATGATCTTGAATGTGCAATATGGGGCAATGCACATTGAATTGATTGGTGTGAAGGGCCTCCTTAGGAAATCTCAATCAGGCATGGAGGGGATCACTATCCCTACACTGCTCTTACCCAATGACTACCCACACCTAGCCATAGAGCTTACCTACTATAACTCCCACCCAGTAATAAAACTAAGAATTCATGAACAATAACTAGGAAACAAATTCAACGATGGTGAAAATAGGGCATAGATGTATTATACAGAGTATTAGATTAATTCAGTCTAGATTATCAAATCTGCTACACCAAATTTCCAATCAAAACCCTTATATAAAAAAATTTAAAAAGAGCCTGAATGTTTTTCCACTCTATCTCAAAAAACATGCAAACATAAAAATAAACAAAGTCATTGAAAAAAATAGATAATCTCTAAGGCATATAAAAACAGAGGATAACACAACAATGTAAATTGCAGTTATATTAGAAATTAAAGTAAGAATATCTAATCTTTGTAGGTGGGATTAAAAACTTCGATTAATTGAACTACAAATCATGTAGGATCTGTGAAAGTACCATACAGTTCTTAACTTATTTCGTCTTTCTTTGAAATGTAATTCTTTGTTTTATTGTAAAGACATACGTGAATGAGTTCTATTGTAGAGCATGGGAAAAAAGTGGAGTTTGTGGCTTCAAGCTGTGAAAAGGGCACCTGGATCTCCTTCCAAATATCTTGAATCTAAAAAATGTGAAGATATAGTTCCCTCTCCAAAGGCAAAAGAAACCATAAATAAAAAATCACTGAATCTAAGTACCCATGTCGATCGAGTAATCTAAAATAGAAACAAAGTAACCTGGCACTGCTCTTTCTAGGATTATTGCAAACATAGTTAAATCCTATAAATTTGTTCATCATTGAAATACAATTTGATTCAAATATCTAAATTAAATGAAAATGAAAAAATTGTTTTCAAGGTCATCGAAAACTCAAAACATAAAACCCAGTGAGATCATGACATACCTCAAGATTATGCACAAATTGTGGCCTACTATCAACGATGCCAATAAAAAGAATGGAAAGAGTTTGCAAATAGTTCAACTGTTGCTTCATGTCGAACAATCTGCAAGGTAGATGTTCACTACTAGCGAAATTGGACGGAATGGTGTAAACGCGTGGCCTGCAACAAGCACGTGGGGAGCCACAACCATTTAAAGGACAATATTAAATATTTTCCCATGCATTAGACAAGAAACTCTGATAAACACTGAAAATCTAATGAAAAAAATTGAATTGTTTTGACTGGTGATCATAATTTTTTCCCGACTTGACAACTTCCAGACGTGACGACATGAGACAATTTACCGATGGTGGGCTAACCCGCCCAGGGATTGCCTATGGGCAAATAATAATTTATTTCTTGATTCTTATTTTATTATAACCTCATTGCTTAGTATATTTTTTTCCATTTCAATTCACGGAAATGCAAAATAAAATCATAAAGCACATATAACTATAACTATATATATATATATATATATATATATGCTTATTATTTTTGAATTAGAAATGCATCAAAACATGTAATTATTAAAATAATTATATGAAAGTAAATATAAAAGTGAATAGAAAAATAAATATAAAGGCGAATTATTTCACTATTCTCCCTAATTATTATTATTCATGATAAATTAAATATTCCCAAAATTAATTATGTATTTGAGGTTAAATGGTTTAAAATAATTATTAATCACCACAATTCAAGAATTGCTAAATCGTAATAATTCAAATGGCAAAAATCAAGACAATATTATTTTTATCTCAAGATGCAATTATTAAAATAATTTAAAATCATTAAAATATCAAACTTTAACTTAATAAGTCAAATAAGCGTTATTACATAAATCGAGGTAAACATTATTGAATAAATTAAAATAAACATTATGAAAGCAATCATTATTAGTGAAATTCAAATAAACATAATCGGACACACACGCGTGCACACACACACACACACACACACACAACTCACTATACACGTACTCACATGTCAAGATGAGATGATAAAATGATGAAACTTTCCAAGACTGACAACCATACTAGCGACCAACTAGACCTAGTGTACGAGTAGGGGCTAATGACATCTCCGACCACATATAATATAATAAAAATATTAATACATAATATAATACATCTGCTAATAAAATAATTTATTATTTATAAATAAAAATAATATTTAAATAATAAATAATTCACAAACAAAATTATTAGGACCAATTTTTTAAAGCATTTCCACAAGTACCTAATTTATTTAAGAGAAGAGCCAAACAATTATCTAGTCATTGATTTAGTCATTTATTTAATCATTTATTTATAATTTCTCTATCATCTATCAAATTAGTCATTTATTTAGTCATTTATAGATTTCTTGTAAAAAATGACTAAAATTTGGTGTTGTGACTAAAACTTTTGGTCACGTAGTCATTTATTGGCCATATTTCTACTAGTGTTAAGAGGTTTGGAAAGTGAAGTAAGATACCGGTAAGGGAGGACACAGTGAAAACCAGTACAGACAGTGCTTTAACCGAAACTCATCCAGCATAGCAGATGCATTCTCAGAGTTTAAAATTGTGTTTGTAACTCCATATTTGATGTTTGTAGTCAGTGAGGCTCCTTCTGTGATGAGCAGTGCGCTCTAGTTTGTTGGCCTTCCTGCATGTGCAGGCCCCTATTGTAATATTTATTCATTTGGCCAGGGGATAGATATTGTGGGTCACCAATTCCACCATGGTTTTTCCTCTTTGAGGTTTTCCACATATAAATATTTGTGTTATGGTGTTTATTCTTTTGATTGCATTGTTATTACTTGTTACTTCCTTTTATGCATACCAGTTATTAAGTGGATTTGTTAATAAGGCTAAAATAATCTACATCGACACTGATTTACCTCCCTCTCAGTGTTCTTGGATTCCAACAATTGGTATCAAAGTCTAGTGCCTTGGAATAAGTTTAATAGCTTGACGAAGACCCTGAATCCGGAACCCATGGAGATGAGTATGGAGAAATAGCTTGAAGTAGCACTTGAGGACTATGATGCTAAAAGGATGAATAACTTGAAGTTGCAAGATAAACTGAACTCTGCAATGTAATTCATTCTTATCCTACAGGAGATGTTATCATCTGTTCAAGCTAGAAGGAAGGAAATTTTACAAAATCAGGATGATGAAGATAAGGATGCACTTAGGGAACAATGTCAGAAGCTATCTCAGGAGAATGGTGTCATGAAGAATGAAATGCAAGCCCTAACTATGAGGATGTCTAAGGATATTCAAGACTAGAAGAAGAATGAAGAAAATCTTGGTAGATCTCTAAAAGACAGATATGAGGAATGCATTAGGTTGGCACATGAGAATGATATGTTGATAATTGAACTAGTGCAATCCCAAAATAATGAACAAGAATTGGAAAGATTAATAACAGTCCTAAGGGGAGATCTGGATACTACTAATGAATACAAAGACAATTTTAAGGCCAGTTTTGCAAAACTAGATGAGCTATTGAAGGATCAAAGGCATAATGGAGACACTAGAGGTCTTGGATTTGAGCATGAAGAAAGCTCTGATATTGCAAATGAAAATGAGACAAACGGTCAGAAGGAGAATCTGCCTATAAATTGAAATCAGAATACACTTGTAAGGCAACCCAATGCACATAAATTCAATGGTAGATGTTTTGTTTGCAATAAATTTGGTCATATGGAAAGACATTGCAGAAATAGAAAAAATTAGGATAACAATGCAGTTCCTTGTCAGTGTTCAAATTGTAAGAAGTATGGTCATAGGAAAAAATATTGTAGAATGAATGTGAAATGTCATGCACATGGAAAGTTTGGATATATGGATAATCAGGTCAAGGAATGATCAAGGATACATCAAAGAAATTAAGAAAAATAATGCCACTTTCTATGCATGCAACATAATAGGACATATTGCTAAATTCTGCGTAAGCAAGAACAATCCGCTAAGAAATGATGAGAAAGGTAAAAAAGGTTGAAGATATTCGAAAGGAGCATGAGAAGAAATGGGTTAGGAAATCTAAAGATCAACCGACAGAGACAATCAACTCAGTTATTCAACTAGCAGAGCAAAATATTTCAGCACCAGTAGGAAACTCATTCGGTAACTAAGGTATTAGCCTTAGGGGAAGGAAATTTAATGATAAATCTTGCATTACCCCTAGTAGAAATTTGAAAGCCTATTTCAGAAGTCAGTCTGAAGGTTTTCTGTTACTGAGATTATAAATTTTCAAATCGATTGATATGTCAGAATGCATTAATGTGAATAAAAATTTAGGTTTTTTGTAAAATAAAATGGAAATGTTGGTGTTAGGTCCCGGAGACAACTGAGAGGGGGGGGGGGGGGGGGGTGAATCAGTTGTCTAACAATTTTAAACCAAAAACAACTTAACCAATTTACTGCTTAATACCGATAAACTAGTCTTATATGTTGGTAGACAATTTTAACAGTTAATTGCAATAGTACCGATAAGGATTAATGCTTGAAACAAAAGATAAATTCATCCACAACACATAACACCAATATTTGTACGTGAAAACCCTGTAAGGGGAAAAACCACGCTGGGAAACTTTACCCACAATTAGATAATACTACTACAGATAGTAAGTTTACATAAATGGGGTCTGCACATGTAGAAAGGCCAAGCGCCTAGAGCTTAGTGCTCAATCACAAATGGGAGTCACACTGACTACAATTGGATGGTTAAATCCAATAAGAATGTATTGTTCAAAATAGCATCTTCATATGTTGGATTCAGTACCGGTGTAGTTCTGATATGCTTTCATAAAAACCTATCTTCACCTTCAAATGATGTCTATGTGTATAGCTCTTCTTAATCTCGCATATACCTTCTTACAATTCCTTTTCACATTCTCTATCCGATCTTACAAATAAGATCTTACATTTATACGATAACCTAAGACCAATTGTAGTAGGTCGGCTCTACAAGATATTATAATAAATTTTTTTTACAAACAATACAATATCCAATGCAATAACCTATTCAACATGTCAGCTTAATGCATTTACAACAATAATTAATCATCTCCATAGCGTGTCGTGCTGATCTGGAAAAGATAAACCTGTCGGTGCATAACCTGGACCTATTTGCCAATAACAACAAATATGCAAATATGAATATACCAATAACCAATTCTCAAGACAAGATGTCCAAACAATATCTTCGATATTACCAAGTGTTTTCCACGCCATTCCAAGTGCCAGTGATCATTATATCCTGACGGTGTACCATATACCGATGACTATGCAAAAGTCATTTGCCTACCGGTGAATGTTGTTGATTCTCCAAAGTGCTAGAGTTTTAGTAGGTGTTGACATCAATGACAAAACCATACCAAAATACCAATAGTTCGTTCATATTCGATCACACAGCATTCAGAGAAAAGCAAAGAGATTTCAAGGCAATTCAAGGCGATCAAGAGCATTTTCAAGTGAATTTTAGTGCATTTACAACAGATTTTTAAGAGCTTTCACCGATAGTTGTGGCTACCCCTATTTTTTTCTACATCAAGGACCATCCATGCCCGATTTTCAAATAATGTCCTTAGATTGCGAAGGTTAATGATTCAGTTGGTGTATTTTTTAGGGTTCCAGAAGGAGTCTTGTATGTTGAGGATGTTTGTGCATATATCCACTACACTCTAGAAGATTTAGGTTCTTCTGAAATTAAAACAATGTACATGACAAATCTGCTGACAAGAATAGATCAATGAAACTAGAATTCAAAATTCAGAAGAATCGGGGTTTCACAGATATTTTCGAGATGCTAGAATTCAAAGATGATATGATCCAGTATGTGTTGAGTTAGGTCCATGGGGAATTTATATGGCTTGAATGACCTTATAAAATCACCAAGGAGGCTATTCGTGTAATCACTACTTTTCCCCAAATTGGTTAGACTCTTGGAAAGAAGAAAATACCTAACAATGAGGTGGAGAAGTTAGCCAGCACAACCTTTGACAACTGCTTAATGAGGATAAGCACTATCAAAGACAAAGTTGTTCAATTTGTAAGCTTGATCATTGGTTACATGGTAACCCAATAAAATTGGTTGAACTCTATTTCTAGTTCATGCATTTACTATGCTCACAAGATGGTCAAATAAAATGAAAAGTATGACCTTTGTAAATGGATTTGTGATGAGCTAATTGTAAACCTAGGGAAGATTAAGGGTGAAAAGAAAGGTGTTTTCTGGTATGGCAACCTTGTTGTTTGCTTGATGCTTCTCCTTTTGAATGAGTTACTAGGATTTAGTAAAACACAATGGGCATTTGATATGCTGGTAAGAAAATTGTTGGTATTATGGATGTGTTGCATTGGTTTGGTCATTGATGTCAACACTTGTCAACACTTGAGAACACTTGGAGATCTTTGGTTATGTTCACCAGCATGTTCAGTGAGTTATGCACAGTCACCGGTATCTGGTTACCTGTCAGGTTATATTTTTCACTGACACTGAGGATGATCTGTTATCATCTAGAGATTACTTGGTTATGTCAAAGACATTGTTTGGACACTTGGTTTTGGTGATTTGATTATTGGTACAATCGAGTTTGCATATTTGTTGTTACCGGCAAATAGGTCTAGGTTATGGACCGACAAGCGTTATCTATTCCAAATAAGCACAACACGTTATGGAGATGATTTGTTATTATTGTAAATGCATTGAGCCAACATCATGCATCGCATATTGATTCATTTGTAATTGATTTAATTTTAATATCTTAGTGAGCTGACCTACACAATTGGTCTTAGGTTTTGGTATATATGTAAGATCTCATTTGTGAGATTATGTAGAGGAGTGTGAAAAGGATTGTAATAAGGTATATATGAATATAAGAAAAGCTATACATGCAGACATCATTTGAAGGTTCAAGGAAGGTATGAGGAAGACAATCTAAGCTTAATTGGGACTGAATCCAGCATATGAATATGTTATTTTGAGCAGTGCATTATCATTGGATTTAACCATCCAATTGTAGTCAGTGTGACTCCCATTTTTTGATTGAGCAGTGAGCTCTAGGCAATTGGCCTTTCTGCATGTACAGACCCCATTTGTACAAACATACTATCTGCAATAGTATCATCTAATTGCGGGTAAGGTTTCCCACTGTGGTTTTTCCCCATACAGGGTTTGCACATACAAATAACTGTGTTATGTGTTGTGTATGTTATTTGTCTTTCTATTTCATGCATTAAACTTTACCGGTATTGCAATTAACTATTAAATTGTCTACCGGCATTAAAGTTTGGTTTACCGGTATTATGCACTAAGTTTGGTTAAGTTATAATTGGGTTGAAATTAATAGACAACTGATTCATCCCCCCCTCTTAGTTCCCTCCAAGACCTAACAATTGGTATCAGAGCTAAGTCCTCTTTTTGCAGAAGTTTAACAACTTGAGGAGATCCTATGTCTACTAACTATTTCAGGAAGGATAGTTCAAAGCTTAATGGAACCAACTATGGTATAAGGAAGATCAGAATGGAGTCTCATTTGAATTGCATTGGAAAGTACATATGGGATGTTACAAAGAATGGCTATGTTGTTCCTACTCAGGGTTAACCTAATCCACCAACCTTGGCTAAAGATGAGGAGAATGATTGCAAAGCAAGAGAAGCACTTTTGAGCACATTGTCAGATCAGCAAATCATGGGATTATCAGACCGATCTACTGCTAAAGCTATTTGGGATAAATTGGAGACATTGAATGAAGGTGATACCGTAGTCAAAATTGCAAAATTGGAATGCTTTCGGGTCAGGTATGAAAATCTAAAAATGGAAGAAGATGAAAGGATTTATGCTTTTATGGAAAGAGTTGATGAAATTGTTTTAGGTATACAATGTTGTGGAGGATCCTTAAGTGAAGATGAAATTGTTTCTAAAATTTTAAGAGCTTTGCCACCGGCATACAAAATGAGAGTAAATGCTTTTAATGAATTGAGAATAATGCCTAATGCATCAATATCTAGAGATACTTTGGTTAGAAAACTTTCAGCTTTTGAACTTGAGGAATTTGGTCCTATTGCTTCAATTAAGACAGATTTGGCTTTCAAAGCTTCATCATCTATAGCATTGTCATCATCATCTAAAAAATCTGACTGGAAAGCACTCTATGCTAGAGAACTTGAAGAAATCAAAAGAGAGAATGAAGAACTTGAAGAGCTTGAAGCACTATTTGCAAGAAAAGTGCATAAAGGTCCAGTTGGAAGTAAGTATGAAGGTAAAGCACCATTTATAAGTTTTAACTGCAATAAAATTTGTCATATGGCTTCTAGGTGTCCTAATAGACATGCAAGATTGAAAGAAGAATCTAAAAGAACATATAAGCCTAACCCTGAATATCAAAGGTACAGATCTAAGAAGAATAGAGACAAATCATGTTACTATGCTAATGAAGGAGTTACTAATGATTCTGATGAGGGGCCGACAAACAATGGATGGGCTTTTGTTGCAATAACAAAAGATCAACTGACACCTACTGTTCAATCGGTAGAGTAGGCCCTGGAAGCTAAAATTGAAGAAAAGGATGAATGGATCATTGATTCTAGATGTTCACATCATATGACTAGTGATAAGAGTAAATTCTTAACCTTTCAGGAATACAATGGAGGTCTAGTAAGATTTGGAGATGACAAAGCTTGTTTGATTAGAGGAAAAGGCACTATATCTTTTGATGGTAAGCACAATACTAATAATATTTACTATGTTGAAGGTTTGAAGCATAATCTTTTGAGTGTTGGTCAATTAGTTGAAAAAGGATTTCAATTACAATTCAAGAATGGTAAAAGGAAAATCATGAATATAACTAGTTTGGAAATTGCAACCAGTAATCAGACTAGAGGTAATATCTTTCATTTGAATAACAATGAGAAGACATGCTTGATTGCACATATTGATGAAAGTTGGTTATGGAATAAGAGATTATGTCATGTAAATTTTGATTGCATTGTGAAATCAGTTCAACTAAGGCAGTAAAAGATTTACCTAATATTGTTAAACCTCACAATCTGGTATGTAAGGAATGCCAATTTAGAAAGCAAGCTAGAACAACTTTTAAGAGTATTCTAGAAAAATCCAATAAAGTTCTTGACTTAATTCATATTGACTTATGTGGTCCAACAAGAACTAGAAGTTTACAAGGAGATAGATATTTTATGCTAATCATTGATGATTATTCTAGAATGTGTTGGGTTAATTTTCTCAAGGAGAAATCAGAAGCTTTTGGGAGATTCAAATTATTCAAAGTCATGGTAGAGAATGAAACCGGTAAAAAAATCAAAAGTTTGAGATCAGATCAAGGAGGTGAATTCATCCAAGGAATTTAACACATTCTATGAAGTGAATGGAATCAAAAGATAATTATTAGCACCTCGGACACCCCAGCAAAATGGAGTTGTGGAAAGGAAGAACATAACTATTTTGGATGCAGCTAGAAGCATGATATCAGAAGAAACCTACCTCATGTGTATTGGAGAGAAGCATTTAATACATTTTTTTATACATTCAACAGAGTTCACATCAAAGGTGAAACTAGTAAGACCCTTCACGAACTATGGTTTGGTAATACTCCTAATGGTTTGGTAATACTCCTACTCTTAAATATTTTAGAATATTTGGAAGCAAATGTTATATTAGGAGAGATGATTATATTGGCAAATTTGATCCTAGAAGTGATGAAGGAATATTTCTTGGTTATTCATCTAAGAGAAAGGCATATAGATGTTTTAATAAAGGATTACAAAAAATCATTGAAAGTGCAAATGTGAAGATTGATGAAGAGTTTAGAAGGTCTATACACTTTGAACTGGTAGTTGAGATAATCACAAATGAACCTACTATGAGTAGGCCAGTATAGAATGTTGATCCAGTCACACCGGCATCATCTGAGAATTCTACAGTGACTAAAGAACATCAGCAAGTGAACAAACCTAGGTATTAAGATTGAATCACTCTGAAAGTTAGATAATTGGGAATAAGTATCAAGGTGTTATGGCTAGAGGAAGATTGGCAAATGAAGAGGTATGTCTAATTTCACAATTTAAACCAACAACTATTAATGAGGCATGTGAAGATAAACATTGGATTAAGGCTATGGAATATGAATTAGAACAAATTAAAAAGAATAACACATGGACATTGGTTCCCCGGTCTAAAAAAAAATGTAATTGGAACTAAATGGGTATTCAAAAATAAACTTAATGAAGATGGTAAGGTAATCAGAAACAAAGAAAGATTAGTGTGTAAGGGATATTCATAGAAAGAAGGAATTGATTACAATGAAACCTTTCTATCGATATCTAGAATTGAGGCAGTCAGATTATTCTTAGCTTATGTAGCACACAAGAACTATAAAGTATGTCAAATGGATGTTAAATGTTGATTTCTGAATGGTGATCTAGAAGAGGAAGTTTACATTGAATAACCTAATGGATTTTCTTTGACAGATGACAAAGATATGGTTTGCAGGTTAAGGAAAGCTTTATATGGATTGAAGAAAGCTCCTAGAGCTTGGTATGCTAGATTGGACATATATCTTTTGAAGCTTGGTTACACTAAAGGTAATGCTGACAGCAACTTATACTACAAAGTGACTAATGATGACATATTGGTTATAGAAGTTATTGTTGATGATATAATTTTTGGAGGAGAAGATGAATTGTGTAAAGACTTTTCTAATAAGATGCAGGAAGAATTTGAAATTTCTATGGTTAGAGAGATAAAATTCTTTTTAGGATTGCAGATTTTACAGACTGATAAAGGTATATTCATAAATAAATCAAAGTACTTGAACGAATTACTTAAGAAATTTGGCATGGAAAACTCTAAACCGGTAAGTACACCTATGACTACAACTGATAAACTATCTTTGAAGGATGAATCAACACCTATTAATCTGACAAGATACAAGTTTATGATAGGAGGTTTACTATATTTGACACAAACAAGACCTAATATTATGAATGCAGTATGTATTGTTTCAAGATTTCAGAGTAATCCTAAGGAAAATCATGAATCAACAGTAAAAAGGATTTATCGGTACCTACAAGGCACAACAAACCTTGGCTTATGGTATCCTAAAGATGAAAATTTTGATTTATGTGCATACACAGATGCAAATTGGGCAGGAGATGTAGATGATAGAGAAAGCACCACTAGTGGAGCATTTTTTCTTGGCAGTCGACTAATTTCATGCTTAAGCAAGAAACAAAGTTGTACATCCTTATCAACAGCAGAATCAGACTATGTTGCAGCAACAACTAATTATACATAGATATTATGGATTAAGCAAATGTTGAAGGACATAAAGGTAAAATGCAAAGAACCTATAATCATTTACTGTGATAATATGGGACCAATTGATATATCAGAGAATCCGGTATTTCACTCTAAAACTAAACATGTTTCTATCAAATTCAATTTTCTAAAAGAGAATGTTGAAGCAAAAGAAGTGAAATTGGTTTATGTGAATAATAAAGAGCAGATTGTAGATATCTTTACTAAGCCTTTGCCTAAGAAAACTTTTGAATATCTAAGAGAGCAGCTTGGAGTTATACCCTCACTAATAGAAACTTAGACAGTTGGAGCATGGCATCAGACCAACAAAATTAGCCGAGAATTTCTTTTTCTTTTTTCAGCTTTGATGAAGGAGAGCTACTTCTCAGGGGGAGTAGATTGAATAAATTTGGTTATAACAATTGGTATTTGTAACAAGTTTTATGAACTGATTGTATTTGGTTCTATATTGTTCACCGACACTGAGGATGATGTGTTATCATCTGGAGATTACTTGGTTATATTGAAGAAATTGTTTCAACACTTGGTTTTCATGATTTGATTATTGGTACAATCAAGTATGCATATTTGTTGTTACCAGCAAATAGGTCTAAGTTATGGACCAACAAGCGTTATCTATTCCATATCACCACGACACGTTATGGAGATGATTTGTTATTTTTGTAAATGCATTGAGCTGACATCATGCATCACATATTGATTCATTTGTAATTGATTTAATTGAAATATCTTAGTGAGCTGAGCTACACAATTGGTCTTAGGTTCTGGTATATATGTAAGATCTCATTTGTGAGATTATGTAGAGGATTGTGAAAAGGATTGTAATAAGGTATATGCAAATATAAGTAGAGCTATACACGCAAACATCATTTGAAGATTCAAGGAAGGTATGAGGAAGACAATCTGAGCTTAACCGGTACTGAATCTAGCATATGAAGATGCTATTTTGAGTAGTACATTATCATTGGATTTAACCATCCAATTGTAGTCAGTGTGACTCCCATTTTGTGATTGAGCAATGAGCTCTAGGCAGTTGGCCTTTCTGCATGTGCATACCGCATTTGTACACACATACTATCTGCAGTAGTATCATCTAATTATGGGTAAGGTTTCCAAGTGTGGTTTTTCCCCTTACAAGGTTTCCACATACAAATAATTGTGTTATGTGTTGTGTATGTTATTTGTCTTTCTATTTCATGCATTAAACTTTACCGGTATTGCAATTAACTGTTAAAATGTCTACTAACATTAAATTTTTGTTTATTGGTATTATGCACAAAGTTTGGTTAAGTTATAATTGGGTTGAAATTAATAGACAACTGATTCACCCCCCCTTTCAGTTGCCTCTGGGACCTAACAAAAACAAATTAAAGAGGCTATGAGGGGTTTCAGACAGGAAAGGAGAGATACTCCATTCTATGGGGTTATCTGCTTTATGCTGAAGAAGGATGAAACACTAATGGAGGCAGTACAACCACAAAAGATTTGGATCACTGAGATGGGCTATGAGGTTGATGCTGGCATATTGGACTTATATGCCAAGACTCTCATTGATGCCTTGGTAGATTAAGAGGAGAAAAACTTTGGGACAACAAAGCAGAATGAATTTGAAGTTCAGATAGGATTCACCAAGAAGAAAAGGGAAGGAAAAATCAAGAGGGTTGGGAAAGTTGTATAGAATATGTCTTCTAAAATCAAACAAATCGTTGGACTAGAAGAAGGATCTTCTTCGGTAGTAGTTCAAACCTCACTGGAAACAACAACCGGAAAGGGTGCAATGAAGAGAAAGAAATTGAAGACTTATATTTCCCCTATTGCATCCAGTTTTGATATTGATGATGAGTCTCCAAAGATCCCTAAGACTTACATTAGAATATAGAGGAAGAAGCCTAAATAAGTAAAGAAACAAAAGGTGAAGGTAACCCCTCTAGCACCCCCAAGGAAAATTATGAAGTTGAGGAAGCCCTCAGAGAAGAGGAAACTGGTTAAGCGGTCTACTTCTACTCCCAACAACAAGAAGAAATCAAACATAGATATAGATCTTGAATCTAGGAAAAGTATTGAAGTCATTCCTCCTCTCTCAGTTGCTGAGTTGATTGATCAAATAATTAAAGATGGAATTTTGAGTAATATAAAACATTATTATGTACATATGGATGATAAGGAGGAAATGGAAATTGAGGAATCAGTTTTGTTCTACTTAGATATATATAAGAGATCATTAATAGAGATAGAAAGACAAATACTAAGAGATTTGTATAATAAACTAGATGCTAGAAGGTTATCTGTGGTGGAAGAGGATAAACATATAAAGATACAGGATTTGTTAACTATTTGTGGAGCCATCATAGATTATGAGATGTAGCAGTGTCTAGAGTTTGCAAATAAAATAATTTTCTAGAGTAAACATCGGTATGTGAGTCTCATGGTAGGTAGAGTAAATGAAATAGTTAAGGAGACCCATGAAGCATGGGTAAAATTCTTTGTAGATAAACCTAGGTTCTTTACATCACTGGAAGTCCCTCCAAATTTTAACACTCTAGACATCTCAACCGATGATAAGGGGAAAGGTATATTAGGCATGAATCTACCAGTTTTGGGACAAAAACTAACAAAGGATATTGCTCTGGTAGAATCACCTGTACAAAATATAGAGAAACCTATAGATAACATTGAAACTATACAGGGTAAGAAGGATACACTAGAACAAAATATTCTGGATATAGAGGTTATTGATGTGGATACAGAAAAATAAATAGGTTGAGGGTATTGAACCTACAGCACCAAATGTACATACACGACAGGTTAAGGTTGAATCCTCTAGGAAAATTTTGGACAGTCATTCATTGTTGGCACTTGGCTCATCTGGTCAAGTTGATTTTGCACAAAAGAATATTGAGAAACTGAGCAGTTTTAAACTGATGCATGTTGCAGCTCGGAAGCTAAGGAAGGAAGGGATTGAAGACAAGCAGGTCATTGAGAAAGCCATCTCTATTTTGTAGCATCTTGCATCGTAGTATAAGGTATATTTGATTGGAAGTCCATCTAGTAAACTGAAAGGTTTAACAGAGCATAATTCCAAAGAGTTTAAAACTCTTCAATAGGTATCAAACTGACAGTTGATAGAGAGGTACAATGCAACCAAATTGGTAACTTGTAATAATATGATTGCATTTGATAAGAGTAGTCTAACTAAAGGATTAAAAATGATTGATTAGGCTCTCATTTTATGTAGTCATATAAATCCAATCTTTCTCTAACATATCACATTTAACAGTTGAACTAGGTAATAGAATAAAGGAGGATAACCTGAGAAAATTAAACATATCCTAATCATTTTTTATGGTACTGAATCATTGACCAGCTCTATTGATGGTCAAATTTTTCTTCTTGAATCTAAGATTTCAGCCCTGGAGAAAGATAAGGATAGAATCATGCAAAGACCTAGATAATTGAGAGGATTGGTTAGTCCCTGGTTAAATACTTTGTTGCTTCATAAGAGGGAGTGTATAGAATAGATGGGAAAGCCCACACTAGCAGACCTAGCTGAGTTGGAAATTCATGCTTATTTGTTGAATGGGCTTGTATCAATTTTGAGTACCTTGAAATCTAGCTGGGACACTTACTTGACATTCTTGAAGGGTTCTTTTCCTGACATTTTCAAGCATATACAGATCCAGTAATCATAGTTTTTCTCTAATTCTTTCATTCTTTATTTATCCTGGCTTTGTCATTGATGTCAAAGGGGGAGAGGTTGATGGGAAAAATGTTAAGGGACATAAGAAATAATATACATCTCAAGGGGAATAGGTTCATTTTTGGTCATCAATTTTTGGGAGTAACCGAAACAACACTTCAGCGATCCATTTTTCACATGAGTGTTGTCATCAATGCCCAAGGGGGAGATTGTTGGTAATTGACACTCATTCGATTTAGTGGTGTTGTCATTGATGGAAACACAAACCACTTTGGGTTGGACACTTAACCAACACTCATCGGCATTCAAGTCATCCAACATACAAAGGAACTGACAACCGACAGACGAGGGAAGTGGCAAACTAGGAACCAGTATATAAGGCAGACATAAGAGATTGATCTGGTCGGTCTACATGGCAGTGATTAGCGACATCGGTCACAAAGTTTAATACATTTATTTTTGTCTAGGGTTACATGCAAATAAATTGTAATATCATTGTAAGCCAACTTAAGGCATTTGTGTTTATAATTAGGAAGGGTATTAGAGTCAGTTTGGTCAGGTTATTTTGCATATATAAGGTGATATAGGTGTGTAAGATTATGTGAGCAATCTTGATTGATAGTATGTGAATGTAATATTCTGTAGTCGGTCTTAGATATTGGTTAAGAGGTTTGGAAAGCGAAGTAAGATACTAGTAAGGGAGGACACAGTGAAAACCGGTACAAATAGTGCTTTAACCGGAACTCATCTAGCATAGCAGATGCATTCTTAGAGTTCAAAATTTTGTTTGTAACTCCATATTTGGTGTTTTTAGTCAGTGAGACTCCTTTTGTGATGAGCAATGTGCTCTAGGCTATTGGCCTTCTTGCATATGAAGGCCACTATTGTAATATTTATTTATTTGGCCAGTGGATAGATATTGTGGGTCACCAATCCCATCGTGGTTTTTCCTCTTTGACGTTTTCCATGTATAAATGTTTATGTTATGGTGTTTATTATAGTGATTGAATTGTTATTACTTGTTGTTACTTTCTTTCATGCATACCAGTTATTAACTGGATTTGTTAATAAGGCTAAAATACTCTACACTGACAGAACACTGATTCACCCCCCCTCTTAGTGTTCTTGGATTCCAACAAAGAATGCCAAGAAAAGTCTGATTTCTTCAAATCTTCCAACTCGTGCAAATGTATCATCAAAATCTATGCCCTCTACTTGAGCATATCCCTTGCACACTAGTTTTGCCTTGTTTTTTACTACCTTGCCTTCTTCATTCATCTTATTCTTGTAGACCCATTTTGTCCTAGTGATATTTTTGTCTGCATGTCTAGGAACCAATTCCCATGTTTTGTTCCTCTCTATCTATTGCAACTATTCTTCCATTTCATTCATCCATTTTTCACTCTTGTTGGCTTCATCATATATCCTAGGTTCCATCTTTGTAATAAGGCAAAAATTTACTTGCTCAGTGTTCCTAGCTCTCCTAGTTTGCACACCATCATATTTGTTTCCAATAATTTGATCCTCAGGGTGATCTTTTGCACATAACTATTTGGGGCTTTTCTAGGTTCTTCTTCTCTAGGTTCACTCTCAGATTGATCTTCACCTTCAACATATGGTTCTTCAGTCTGAGTAATTGATTTTTTCCTTCTGTTGTGTATATCCTCATCAATTCTCACATGTACACTTTCAACCACTTTCTTCAATCTTTTGTTTAAACATTTGTAGGCTTTGTTGTGAGTAGATTAGCCCAAAAAGATACCTTCATCACTTCTTGATTAAAAGCTACCTAGTCCATCTTCAACTCTTTTTGTGAAGCATTTACTTCCAAACACATTGAAATGCTTGACTTACGGTCTCGTATCATACCATAGTTCATAAGGTGTCATATTGTTGTTCACCCTTAGTTGTACCTTGTTTAAGGTGTATATTATAGTGTGGATTGCCTCTTTCCAATAAACATCAGACATATTTGCTTCATTTTGTTATTCTTAACCGGTGCTTAGAGGGGAGGGGTGAATCAACACTTTACTAGTTTTACAAACTTAAAAACTTTTAGCTCAAGACTGTACTAACTTAATATTCATCAATATAAATAATTATTGCACAAGAACATGCATGCATGAAAAGATATAGACTAACACCAAGATTTATCTCATGGAAACCCAAATGGGAGAAAACCACGGTGTGAGTAGAGACTCACAAAATCTGCACTCTTCTAGAGTATGCTCGGTGAGGAGCCATCCCTGTTAGGAGATTACAAAGACACTATTAGGTGCCACCCGGTTAAGGGATTCTATTTAAGGCCTGTTAGTGCATTTACCCTGTTAGAGGTATCCCTTTTAAAAGTCTTAGGATCATCAATTAAGATGACACCTGGTTAAGGGATTTTAAAAAGGGACCTGTTAAAGTCCACCTGATTAAGGGATTTTGAGTTGCAATGGTTAGAAAGCAATAGGAAGTTGATCTATTGGAATAGCTACTAATAGCTTGATCAGACCAATGAAAATCATACTCTGTCTCCACCAGTTGTGTCTGCTATGCACTACACCGGTCCTCTTCTCATACCCTTGACTCTGTGCTCTTTCAGTCTACTTCACACACACTCTTCTTTGTTAAATCATTTATCACTTCCTCACTCTTCACTCTGCACTTTAGATCGCCTCTCATAGGATTTGTACTTTGAAAATTTTATGATAAAAAATATTTTTAATGCACTTAAAATACTTTATACATTCTCTGTCATCACCTTCTAGTGTTTCCTTAATCAATGCAATCATAGATTTTGGTAGATTTTGAATTCAAATCTTCCCGCTCTTTCTTTGCATGACCTACATCAATTTTGCCAACTAATCAACCAATTCTACCACTACATCCCCCCATAATAGTGACTTATGGGTCAAGTTTCATCTTTTAAAAGTGAACCAAAAAATTCGCAAGTAATCATGGCTTAACTGCTTGATAACTAAAGTTGACTTCACCAACCTTTAGTTGGGAGTTGCTGCAAATTCACCAACTCACTTTTTGCCATCCTAACTATGTAACTGATCACCACTCTGAGATTTACGATGCCCACCTATCTTCCTTTTTCTTCACCAGTGTACCACTACGCTCTTCATTACCAATTCATTCTTTGATGTCGGTTTGTAGTGCTTCCATCAAGCCTCTTCTCCTATTTTCCAATGAGGTTTTGATTTGCATACAACCTCAAGCCTTCTTTCCTAAGTCACCTTCTATGACTTCATCATCATGAGAATGACCAACCTAAAGATCAGACCTCAACACTGATCTTCTTGAGTGACATACTAGTTAGCTTAGTGTATCTTCCCTTGAGCTCATTGAACCTTGATCATCTATCTCTTATGTTTCTTCCATGTTGTTTACAAGTCATCACCTTTGCTACTGAGATACACCACTCCACTAGTTAGTATTAGACATCAATGATAAATCTCATCTAATATACCGATTCTCTAGATAAACTGATTTTGTCAATGCCAACAATCTCCCCCTTTGAAATTGATGGCAACACTTTAGAATTTGTCTTATCACTTGGTGCTATATGTACTTTCTTCATTTCTTTCTTTATTTATGTATTGGT
This sequence comes from Cryptomeria japonica, assembly GCF_030272615.1. Classification (NCBI taxonomy): domain Eukaryota; kingdom Viridiplantae; phylum Streptophyta; class Pinopsida; order Cupressales; family Cupressaceae; genus Cryptomeria; species Cryptomeria japonica. Next base: position 780,479,423 of record NC_081407.1, read on the forward strand.
CATTACTTATATTTTGAGTAATGAATATCACTACCTCAAGGAATAGGTTCAACACTACTGAAAAACTATAATCATATCTCTCCCTTTGACAACAATGCCAAAGATGTATTCTAGTATACTTATAAGACTGCTCCCCCTAACCAGAGTAGTCCACACTTATCAATCTAGTCTTAGAGATTTTTTATAAAGAAAGCATACTAGATTGATATAGAGCCCTTTTTACTTACTTTAATGCAGGTAGGGGCATCACCCCTATCTTACCTTTGAGGTATTCAAAAGTGTCCTTCTATAATGGCTTGGTGAAAATATCATCCACTTGTTCTTTTGTTGCTATATAATCCAACCTCACTTCCTTGTCTTGAACCTATTCCCTGAGGTAGTGATATTTGATAGTTATATGTTTTGTCTTGGAATGCATCACTAGATGCTTCGATATGTTTATAGAACTAGCGTTGTCAAAGTGAATCACCACACGTTCAGTCACCTTTTCTTGGATACCGTCCAATAATTGCTTGATCCATACTATCTGTGTACATTTGATTGCAGCAACCACATAGTCAGCATTAGCTATGGATTGAGAGATGCAAGTTTTTTTCTTTCCTTTCCTTGACACAATCCTATCTCCAAGAAAGAGTGCACCTCTACTAGTGCTCTTTCTGTCATCAATGTTCCCTACCCAATCTACATCGATGAAGACACTTAAGCTGAAATCTCCCTTATGTGGATACCAAAGACCATACTCACTAGTCCCCTTAAGCTATCTAAATATTCTTTTGACTTCCTATTGCCCCCATATCTGGCATACCTAAAATTTGAACTTCAAATTGGTCCCAATGTTGAATGAAGGCCCAAATGTGTGCCTGTGTGTAACGAATGATCGCGTGATCCAAGGTCAATGCCAGTCAAAATATGAAAAATGCATGAATTTTGGAATTACCAAGTATCAAGGGAAATAATTCAATATACATGTCTTTAGCATCATTTTGTGTCATGTGGCTAATTTTTGTCTGAACCCAGTTCATAGTTTATCATATATTAAACTTTCAAATTTTGATGTCCCTCACTCACAAATGATTAAAATCTCTCATCCTAGGTATCATCATGAGAAATAAATGATGATTTTGACTCACTTCCCTACCATAAATGTGTGTTTCAAATTTCAGAGTCTAACTCCCTATCATTTGAAAGTTATGATCATTTTTCCTAAGTTTTCACATTAAATTTAAAATATTTAAATTATTTTTCAAAAGATAATTTAATATTTTAAATTATTTTAATATTTTGGTCATTTGAGGGAAAAAGTTGTCTAAAAAAAATATCATTTTCATTTCTCCTTTATTCCCCTCCGTGGTTGATGGTTTCTAGAGGTTGAGGTCATGGTCTTTGAAAGAAATGGTTAAAGATGCTCCATTTTCGAGCATTTTTAACCCATAATCATAACCTTTGAGAAAAAAATGGTTAGAAATGCTCTATTTTTTAGCATTCTTAACCTATATTTATAACCTCTCATAAAAAGGTTAGGAATGCTCCAAAACGGAGCATCTCTAATCTTATTTCCTAACCTTGTGGGCCCGCCTTATCAAGAAGGTTAGAAATTCTCCATTTTGGAGCATTCTTAACCTTTCCAGAAAATTTTTTGTGTACAAAGAAAATGCAATCTTATGGATTTTTGTAAGGGAAGACAATATGGTTAATAATGAAAATCTGATCCTACAAGTTCTTATGTCATTCTTCCCATCCATGCAAAGTTGAGAACTTTGAACAGGTTATGGACATTCATCAATGTGTACAAGATAAAGTGATTTTGCCAGATGTTATTGTTGCAATTTCTTTGAAAGACAGGGTGCAAGCTATACACATATGCTTAAGCTTCTAATTGCTTTATGATGATGGAAACCATAGTATCCTTGCCCAAGCCATGTCATGTGCCTAAATAGCTATCGATCGTGGAGGCTAGATGTTGTAGTTGTAGCTACTCTAGAGAATTTTGGTTTCATAGCCAAAGCTATAAATGGCTTAACAGATTAACATGTTTGCAGTAATACAAATCATGGGAACAAAGATAATGTTGTTACAATTGATCTAATTGACATGAATGCACGTCATGGAAGCACAAACACTACATGTGAAGTGTTTGACAAAATGTTGCAGAATGCAGATCGTGGGACATCACCAATACACATATACATGTCATGAAGCATTAGACAAATGCAAGTTGTGGAAGCATAGCTAAGACATGTGAAGTGTTCAAAGAGAACACGACAGTTGCAGAATATGGAAGCATAGATAAAACACATCAAATTATTTGACAAAATGCCACGTCAAAATGCATGCAAAAGTGGAAAGCTTAGACACGACATGTAAATTGTTTGATTGAATGCCTTAAAGAAATGTGGTCTCATTAAATGCAATGATCACATGATATGCACAAAACCAATCATGATATTCATCAAACCACAGAGAATAGAGGAATTTAGTCAAATGTTGTAGTTGCAATCGCTCTAGTAGATATGACTTCAAAATCATGGGAAGCATAGGCAATGCACATGAACAATTAACATAATGCTTTATAGAGATGTCATCTCAAAGATTGTGAAACTTCCAAGCAAATGTAGTTCCTCGGTATAAAGCCAAATTTTGGAACCCTTTGCTAGCATCTTTCTTGCCCGTGCCAAAATGTGATTTTTTTAGTAGTGAAGAGACATCCATCAAAGCATGATTAAAGGTAGATCTCTGTCAGACATTATAGTTAGAAATGCTCAAGTTGATATGCATGACAAGTGAACCATTTGACAAGATGCCAAAGACAAAATATCAAAACATAGACCAAGCACATGAATTATTTGTAGAGTGCCTCGAAGAGATTTCATCTCAGGAATGTAATGAAATGATGGCAGCGATACACACATGCACTCATTGGAAAAGTGATAGAAACTTTAAAGTGAATGCAATTGGCAGGTATAGAGTCAAATTATTTTCAGCCACCCTCCATGCCTACGCAAAATGAAAACTTTGAAATAGAGTTTGTAATTCATTGACGAACTAAATAAATAAGGATTGTTGTCAGATATAAAGCCATGGTTATCATACATGAAGAAAGTGAAGCATAAGACAAGATGTGCTATTCATTTTATAGAATGCCTCAAATTCATCTCACGACTTGCAGTGATTTCAAATAAATGTAATGGAATGACTCATGAATCACATTGATCGCAAGGAATAGACAAATATATTTGTTGAGAAGATCTATGTGCAAAGCTTGTGGAACCATAGTCAAGGAACTACAAGTGTCTGGCAGATCCACAGTTGAATGGCATACAGCAGCTAAGAGACCACGGAAATAATGTAATGAACATGATAATGCCCTGATCCTCATAAAAAGGGTTCATCATAGAAAGAAAAGTAAGTGATTGTGGTAGATATGGGCCAGAGAATGCAACTTTTCCCAATATGCCAATGAATGTGGGTATGCATTGTTCACTCGATAGACATTTGGTAGAGTTTTAGCCAAAAGATGAAAGAGCTATGATATAGTTGTTCAAGGCTATTGTCTCATGTATCCTATGGCTATAAACACAAGGGTACCACGTGATGTAAAGCTAAATCTATGAAAGAGTCTAATAATAGAAGGAAATAGGTTGTTGAAAAAGGTAGAGTTGATATGACAACGTCATTAACAAGGGAGAGTTTTATTTCCTCATGGTGGTTATAGCTTTTCTCACTTCAAATTTCATGATTACATAAGAAAGGGCACTTATGTCAATTGTTCTTAGGCTTGTGAATATTATAATGAAAAGATGGACGTTAATTGTGTATAGGGATGCATTCACTTTTCAAAAGATTGATGAAGGTGACTACATAAGAATTGATCATACCATCATATAAGCCTTCTTATTGTTCAAAGAAATATTATGTTCATGAGGGATAATGATGTTCGAGAGCTAGACAAGATACAGGGAGGAGATAATTTTATGACTAGAATGAAAGTGGATAGAGTTATCTCTAACATGAATGAATGTGCATATTTCAAATAGAAGCTACTCCAAATCAAAGAAGACCACCTTTATTTCAGAATATGTTCGATGCAAAGGATTGATAGATTACTACATCATACACACAATGTGCATGCCCAAGTGTAATCAAGAGAGATGTTGGTGATATGATTATGAGATCAGATGAAGTGGATGAAGATGGAGAAGTGCCTCAAAATAACTCATGACTTGGTTATTCATTGATATTACAAGTTTGAACTTTTAATTTTGTAAAAGTGACATTTGTCACTTATTGTAACTAAAGGTTAGAAAGTGGACCTTATTCATGCAAAAGTGAAGTAGTTTCTATCTAAACTCTTTTTGCATAAAAGTGAGTTAGTTATTAACTTATCCAAAGTTAGTTACTAAGGTGGTTATTATGGAAAGCCTATAAATACAAGGCTATTTGTAATGTATGGAGACTCTTACAGAGGGGGGAAACTCTGCAGAATTTTTGTAGAGAAACTAAGCGAGATACTTTGATGTCCATACCTTTGTACTAAGGGGTTTTTGAACTTGTATATTTTCAAAAGAATAATGAAGAATGCATTGAGTTCGTGTGTCTTGAATGTATTCATGAGTTATTGTTACTAATTTCTCATATGTTGAATTAGTAATCCCTTTATGTATTGGTGAAATCTATTGATGAAACACATCATTTCATGGTATCTTGACTTGCATGTGCTAGTACAACCTATCTCTTTGTGTGTCAAGGTTTATTGTACTTCTTTCATCATCATTGCATGACTAACCTATTTGGTGGTAACCCCTTTTTGTAATTGTTATCATTTATGGAATCCTATTTGGTGTTCGTATGTATTCTAGTAGGGTTCCTGTTATTAATCTTGTTTAAGTTTTATGTTTTCTCCTTTATGTACTTTTAGGTTAAAAGTACACAAAAATCCTAAATACCCCATCATACGAGGGAATTGCCCTTCTCAAACGCAGAGAATTTGTCACTTCTCATCAGGCAAACAAGGTTAGTTTCAGATAAATGACTGTAGTGACAAATTTGTTTACCAACACTGCCACCATATGATTCTCTTTCGGATTTGCAGCAAATCTGGCAACCAAGCCAACAACTTGTTCTATATTTGGTCTACTATGTACCACATATTGCAACTTACCGATCATGGAGTAGTAAAGTGTCTCATTCACTTCATGAGCCTCATCATTTTTGGAGAGCTTGCAATGTGTAACCATTGGAGTTCCAATAGGTTTGCAATCTTCCATTCTAAAAGTCTTCAAAACTTCCCTTATGTACCTGGTCTGGCTAATGAATATACCATTCTTTGATTGTGATACTTGTAGGCCAATGAAGAATTTAGTTTCATCGATCATGGACATTTCAAACTCTTGCTTCATTTGTTCTACAAAACTTCTCATCTCATCATCTCCTCGAAAGATGATGTCATCTATAAATATTTCAGCAATTAGATGTTTTCTTTCATCTTTGGTCTTCAGATATAGGTTACTATTGTCAGTAGTTCTCATGAACCCTATGCTTAATAGATATGAGTGCAGCCTCTCATACCAAGCTCTTGGTACTTGTTTTAGCCCATATAGAGCCTTCTTTAGCTTGCATACCATCTCTCTTCCATCTTTCGATACAAATGCTTTCGGTTGCTCTATGTACACTTCTTTCTATACAACACCATTTAAGAATGTTGATTTTACATCCATTTGGTAAACTTTGAACTTCTTGTAAGCACCATAGGAAAGCAAGTTTCTGACCCATTCCAGTCTAGCCACCAGTGAAAAGGTTTCTCCATAATCCAAAACTTCTTCCTAAGCATAGCCTTTGCAAAATAATCTTTCTTTGTTTCTTACTACTTGATCGGTTTCATCCATTTTATTTTTAAACACCCATTTGGTGCCTATCGCATTTTTGTTTTCCGGTCTGGGCACTAGAGTCCAAGTTTCATTTTTCTCAATTTGCTCTAGTTTCTCCTCCATGGCTTTGATCCACTCTTCATCTTGTTGAGCCTCCTTTATTGTTTTGGGCTCAATTTTGGAGAGCAGACAAGGATTCTCTCTTTCTCTTCTTCTAGTCAATACTCCTGCATCTTTGTCACCAATGATATTTTTAGCGGAGTGATTGTTTTTGACATACCTTGCTAGTACCGGTTTGTTTCTTGGATATTCTTCTACTAGTTGTGCAGGTTATACTTCACATGCTTCCTCATTTGCCGTTACAATAGGATTCCCTTCAGCAGGTTCAACTGGTGCAGTGTACTCAAATCCTTTATAATCCTCTTATTCATTCTTGCTATCCTGTTCATTTTTCTTAGAGAACTCATCTACTCTAACATTGGCATTCTCCACAATCTTACTGGTCCTTTTGTTCAAACACCGATATGCTTTACTCTTTGTGGAGTAACCTAAGAAGGTTCCTTCATCACTCTTGGGATCAAACTTTCTAGAGTACTCATCCCTCTTGATATAGCACCTGCTTCCAAATACTTTTAAATAGCTCGCATTGGATGAGTATCCACACCATAATCAATAGGGAGTTTTATTCGCCCCTTTCTTCACCTGTATTTGGTTAAAGGTATACACAACAATTCTTATTGCTTCTCTCTAGAAGATATGTGGAATATCCTTCTATATCATCAATGTCCTCGCACAATCAATCAGAGTTCTATTCCTTCTTTCAACAACCCATTTTTGTGAGGTGTTCTAGGTGCAGACATCTATCTCATAATCCCCTATTCTTCATAGTAATTCATGAAATCTTGAGATGTGAACTATCCTCCCTATCTAATCTGAGGCATTTCAGATTCTTACTGGTTCCTCTCTACTTGAGCCTTGAAGACTTTAAACATGTGAAAGGCTTCATATTTTTCTTTCAAGAATACAACCCACATCATTCTTGAGAAGTCATCTACAAACAACATGAAATGTTGGTCTCCATAGAAAGTCTTGGTCCTCATAGGACCACACAAGTCCGTATGAACTAAGTCTAGCACATTCTTAGATGAATAAGATTTGCTTCTGAAACTAGACCCTGTTAACTTTCCTAGTTGGCATTCTTTACACATAGCATTTTTAGGTTTCATAATATCAGGCATACCTCTGACAGACTTCATTTTACTGACTTTTTCTATGTTATCAAAGTTAACATGACACATTCTTTTGTGCCACAACCAACTATCTTCTACCTTTTCCATTAGACAACTACCTATAGTGGTGTCTAGGTGAAATAGATTACCTGTAGATTGTTTACCGGTAGCAATCAAACTTCATGATTTGTCCTTTATTTTGTATATTCCTTCATTGAATTCTAACCGGTAACCCTTATTGTTAAGTTGTGCAACACTTAATAGACTATATTTTATCCCTTCTTTCCAATAAACATCTTCACAGTTTGTTTTTTCATTTAGGGCAATAGATCCCTTACCTTTTACTACACAAGGAGCACCATTGCCAAATCTCACCATTCCTCCATTGCAGTCCTCCATGCTGAGGAATTTATTTTTGTCACTGGTCATATGGTGAGTGCAACCACTATCAATTACCTTGTCTCCACATCAGTTTGAACTAGAGATTAGTGCCATATCACTTTCCTCTATGTTATCTTCCTTTACCACTACAAATTCAATTCCATCTCCATCAGATCCTTCTAATTCTTCATCGGTAACTCCTTCTTCTGTAAGATAGCACTCCTTGCTTTTGTCCTTGTATCTTCTAAAATTACCTTTCCTATCATTGTTGGGACATCTAGATGCAATATGACCTATTCTATTACAGGAGAAGCACTTCAAGAGAAGTTTACCTTTATACTTTCCTTTTCCTCTTGGCAGCCTTCTTACTAATAGAGATTAAATCTCATTGTGTTCCTATTCTTCAGATAATAGGTTGTCATATTCATGAGAATAACCAGTTCTTGTAGTAGAACAATTTCTAGTTTCTTTTCTTCTCCTTGTTGGTGCAGATATCATGGAAGCTTTGAAGGAAACATCAATCTTTGGTACACTTTTATCATAGTTTCTAAGTTTAAAGGCAATCAACTTACCGATCAGTGAGTCAAATGAAACACTAACTGTTCCCAAGGATCTGAGTTCCTAAACTGCAGAAACCCTTATGGCATATTGTGGTAGTAAGGTTCTCAAGATTTTTCTAACCACATCATCTTCTTCAAGCTTTCCTCCAACAGTTTTGAATAAATTTACCACATCCTTTATTCTTTTACTATATTGTTCAATATTTTCTCCTTCTTGCATCCTCATCTCATCAAATTTTCCTCTCAAGCTATCCATTTTAGCCTTTTGACCATGAGGATCTCCTCCATAAATAGTCTTCAACTTATTCCACATCTGATGGGTTGTTTTTCAGTTCTTGAACCTCAACATACTCATTATCAAATAGAGTGCTAGCAATTAGATCCATAGTAGCAGTGTTGTCTTGCCTTTCTTTGATCTGATCTATAGTGAGAACCCCTGTAGGCTCATTGTACTCTATGATTGCATGATTCTACTATTGATCTCCTAGGGTTCTTAGGTAGAGCTTCATTCTACCACACCATAAGGTGTAATTCTCCTTAGAGAACTTAAGACCCTCCTTTCGCATCATCTTGGATATTTCCTTAAGTTGTTAAGCTCTTCTAAATCTAAGGACCAAGGTGTTGGTATTTTGGTATGGTTTTGTCATTGATGTCAACACCTACTAAAACACTACCACTTTGGACATCCAACAACATTCACCAGCAATCAAGTAACTATTGCACAGTTACTGGTATATGGTTCACTGGCAGGATATAATGATCACCGACACTTGGAATGATATGGAAGACACTTGGTAATATCGAAGACATCATGTGGACATCTTATCTTAATGAATTAATCATTGGTATATTCATATTTGCATATTTTCTTTTATCAGCAAATAGGTCCGGGGTTATCTAGGGTTACACCGGCAGGTTTATCTTTTCTAGATTAGCATGACACACTATGGAGATGATTAATTATTGTTGTAAATGCATTAAGTCGACATGTTCAATCGGTTATTGCATTAGATATTATATTATTTGTAAAATGTTTCTATTGTAATATCTTGTAGAGCTGACCTACTAAAATTGGTCTTAGGTTATGGTATAAATTTAAGATCTTATTTGTAAGATCAAGTGTGGCATGCGAAAAATAATTGTGTGAAGGTATATGCGAGATTAAGCAAAGCTATACATTTAGACATCATTTGAAAGTGAAGCTAGGTCTTTGTGAAAGCATATCAGCATTACACCGGTACTGAATCCGGCATATGAAGATGCTATTTTGTGTAGTACATTCTTATTGGATTTAACCATCCAATTGTAGTCAGTGTGACTCCCATTTTGTGATTGAGCAGTGAGCTCTAGGCTGTTGGCCTTTCTGTATGTGCAGACCCCATTTATGTACACTCACTATCTGCAGTAGTATCATCTGATTGTGGGTAAGGTTTCTTACCATGGTTTTTCCCCTTATAGGGTTTGCACGTACAAATATTGGTGTTATGTGTTGTGGATGACTTTGTGTTTATGTTTCATGCATTAATATTTATCGGTATAACAATTAACTATTAAAACTGTCTACCTGCATACTTAACTGGTTTACCGGTATTAAGAATTAAGTTGGTTAAGTTTTTTTTGGTTTGAATTTATTTGACAACTGATTCACCCCCCCCCCCTCTCAATTGTCTCTGGGACCTAAAAATTGGTATCAGAGCTTAGTCCTCTTTTGCAGAAGTTTAACAGCTTGAGGAGATCCAATGTCTACTAATTATTTCAGGAAGGACAATCCTAAACTTGATGGAACCAACTATGGCATATGGAAGATCTGAATGGAGACACATCTAAATTGCACTGGAAAAGACATCTGGGAAGTTACAAAGAAAGGTTATACTGCTGATGTACCTGGTCAGCAGTATAAGACAATGTCTACTAATTATTTCAGGAAGGACAATCCTAAACTTGATGGAACCAACTATGGCATATGGAAGATCTGAATGGAGACACATCTAAATTGCACTGGAAAAGACATCTGGGAAGTGACAAAAGATGAGGAAAATGATTACAAAGCAAGAGAAGCACTTTTGAGTGCATTATCAGATCAAAAAATCATGGGACTATCATATAGGTCTACTGCTAAAGCTATTTGGGATCATTTGGAAACACTAAATGAAGGAGATTCCACAATCAAAATTGCAAAACTTGAAAGCTTCTGGGTCAGGTATGAACATCTGAAAAATGGAATAAGACGAAAGGATTTCTGCTTTTATGGAAAGAGTAAATGAAATTGTTCTGGGTATTAAAAGTTGTGGAGGAAGATTAAGTGAGGATGAAATTGTTTCAAATGTTTTAAGAGGATTGCCACTGGCATATAAATGAAGGTTACTACTATAAATGAGTTGAGAACAATGCCTAATACATCAGTTACTAGGGATACATTGATTGGGAAACTTTCAACTTTTGAAATTGAAGAATTTGGTCCTGTTGCTACTATTAAGATAGATTTAGCCTTTAAAGCATCAACATCATCTGCTTCATCATTTGACAAATCTGATTGGAAAGCCTTTTATACAAGAGAACTTGAAGAAAGCAGGAAAGAAAATGAAGAACTTGAAGAACTTGAAGCACTATTTGCAAGGAAAATGCCTAAAGGTCTAGTTGGAAGTAAGTATGAAGGTAAAGCACCCTTTAAATGTTTTAACTGCAATAAGATTAGTCACATGGCTTTGAGATGCCCTGATAGACATGCTAGACTAAGAGAAGAAGCTAGAAGAACATACAAGCCTAATCCTGAATATCAAAGATACAAATTTAAGAAGAATAAAGACAAATCTTGTTACATTGCTGATGAAGGTGTGACTGATGATTCGGATGAGGATCCGATAGACAATGGATGGGTTTTTGTTGCTATAATAGAAGATCAACTAGCACCTACTACTCAACCAGTAGAACAAGCCCTAGCAGCTAAAGTTGAAGTAAAGGATGAATGGATCATTGACTCAGGATGCTCACATCATATGATAGGAGACAAAGGTAAATTCCTGAACTTTTGAGAATACAATGGAGGTTTAGTAAGATTTGGAGATGACAAAGCTTGTTCAATCAAAGGTAAGGGTACAATATCTCTTGATGGTAAGCATAACACTGACAATTTTTACTATGTTGAAGGATTAAAGCATAATCTTTTAAGTGTTGGACAATTAGTTGAGAAAGGATTTCAGTTACAATATAAAAATAGAAAATGCAAAATCATGAATAGAACTGGTTTGGAAATTGCAATCGGTAATCAGACTAGAGGTAATATCTTTCATTTGAATACCAGTGAAAAGACATGCTTGATTGCACATATAGATGAAAGTTGGTTATGGCATAAGAGACTCTATCATGTAAACTTTGATTGCATGGTAAAGATCAGTACTACTAAGGTAGTTAGAGATTTACCTAAAATTGTCAAACCTCAGAATACAATATGTAAGGAATGTCAATTTGGAAAACAAGTTAGAGCTAGTTTCAAAAGTATTCCAAAAAAATCCAATAATGCTCTTGATTTGATTCACACTGATTTAGGTGGTCGAGCTAGAACTAAAATCTTACAAGGTGATAGATATTTCATGCTAATCATTGATGACTATTCTAGAATGTGTTGGGTTACTTTTCTTAGAGAAAAATCAGAAGCACTTGGAAAGTTCAAACTATTCAAAGCAATGGTTGAAAATGAAACAGGTAAGACAATCAAATGCTTAAGATCAAATCAAGGAGGAGAATTCACATCTAAGGACTTTAATACATTCTGTGAAGTGAATGGAATCAAAAGACAACTATTAGCACCTTGGACACCACAACAGAATGGAGTTGTTGAAAGAAAAAACAAAACTATCTTGGATGCAACAAGAAGTATGTTATCAGAAGAAAATTTACCACATGTGTATTGGAGAGAAGTACTTAGTACAATGGTCTATACATTCAACAAAGTTCACATCAAAGGTGAAACCGGTAAGACCCCTCATGAACTATGGTTTGGTAATACTCCTACTCTTAAGTATTTCAGAATTTTTGGAAGTAAATGTTATATTAGAAGAGATGAGTATATTGGCAAATTTGATCCTAAAAATTATGAAGGAATATTTCTTGGTTATTCATCTAAGAGCAAGCCATATAGATGTTTTAACAAGAGATTGCAGAATATTCTTGAAAGTACAAATGTAAAGATTGATGAACAATTTAGAGGAATTTCAAGGTATATAGACTCTGAACCGGCAACATAAATTTTGACAAATGAACCTACACTAAATATAGAATGAAGATCCAGTTACCCCAGTACCATTTGAGGATTCCACAATAATTGAAGAACAACAAAAAACAAAGACACCCCGGTATGTAAGATTGAATCATTCTAAAGATCAGATAATTGGAAACAAGTTTAAGGGAGTTATGACAAGAGGAAGATTGGCAAATGAAGAGGTATGTCTTATTTCTCAAATTGAACCATCATCTATTAATGAGGCATGTGAAGATAAATTTTGGATTAAAGCTATGGAAGAAGAATTAGAACAAATTGAGAAAAATAACACTTGGAAATTAGTTCCCCAGCCTAAAGATAAAAATGTAATTGGAACCAAATGGGTATTCAGAAACAAACTTAATGAAGATGGTAAGGTTGTAAAAAATAAAGCAAGACTAGTGTGTAAGGGATATTCTCAGAAAGAAGGAGTTGATTAGAATGAAACCTTTGCACCGGTAGCTAGAATTGAGGCAGTCATATTATTCTTGGCTTTTGCAACACAAAAGAACTACAAAGTTTATCAAATGGATATTAATGTGCATTTTTGAATGGAGATCTTGAAGAGGAAGTATACATTGAACAACCTAATGGATTTTCTTTGACAGATGACAATGATATGGTTTGTAGGTTAAGAAAAGCTCTGTATGGATTAAAAAAAGCTCCAAGAGCTTGGTATGCAAGATTGGATAAGTATCTTTTAAAGATTGGTTTTACTAAAGGAAATGCAGACAACAATTTATATTATAAAAAACTAATGATGACATCTTGATAATAGAAGTATTTATTGATGATATAATATTTGGAGGAGAAGATGGTTTATGTAAGGAATTTTCTATTAAAATGCAACAAGAATTTGAAATGTCTATGATTGGAGAAATAAAATTATTTTTAGGATTGTAGATTTCACAGACTGATAAAGGTATATTCTTGAGTCAATCCAAATACTTGAAAGAGTTACTAAAGAAATTTGGGATGGAGAACTCTAAACTGGTAAGTACACCTATGACTACAAATGACAAATTGTCTCAAAGGGATGAATCTACACCTGTTAATCCAACTAGATACAAATCTATGATAGGAGGTTTAGTGTATTTGACACAAACTAGACCTAATATTATGAATGTAGTATGTATTGTTTCTAGATTTCAAAGTAATCCTAGAGAAAATCATGAATCAACAGTAAAAAGGATTTTCTGGTACTTACAAGGTACTATAAGTCTTGGATTATGGTATCCTAGAGATGAAAACTTTGAATTATGTGCATACACATATGCAAATTGGGTAGGAGATGTGGATGATAGAAAAATCACCACTGGCGGAGAATTCTTTCTTGGAAACAGACTAGTTTCTTGGTTGAGTAAGAAACAAAGTTGTACATCTTTATCAACAACAAAATCAGAATATGTTGCAGCAGCAACTAACTGTACATAGGTACTATGGCTTAAGCAAATGTTGAAAGACATAAACATAAAATGCAAGGAACCTATTACTATATATTGTGATAACACTACAACAATTGATATATCTAAGAATCCCGTACTACATTCTAAAACAAAACATGTTTCTATCAAACTGAATTTTCTAAGGGAAAAAGTTGAAGAAAAGGAGATAAAACTGGTTTATGTGAATACTAAAGAACAACTTGCAGATATTTTTACAAAACCTTTGCCTAAGGAGACTTTTGAATATCTTAGAGATCAGCTTGGAGTCATACCACCACCGGTAGAAACTTAGGAAGTTGATGATTGTCATCAACTGGCAGAATTAACAGACAAATCTTTTACTTCGGTCTTTGATGAGCGAGTTACTTCTTAGGGGGAGTAGTTGTTATATTGAATTGATTGGTATTTTGTATATGAACTTGGTTTTATTATAACTTTGACATTTGATGTCAAAGGGGGAGAGATATCTATGGAAAAACATATTATCTTTTGAGGAACTTTGGATAACACATGTTGCTCCCAGGGGGAGAGATTGTTGTTTGGGAGAGACTATTACTCTATGTATTTTGGTTATGAACTTTTTGGAGATTGTTGGTTTTTGGCATTTCTATTTTGCCACTTTCATGGTTTTTCCATCTTGTGTTGCCATCAATGCCAAAGGGGGATATTGTTGGTATTTTGGTATGGTTTTGTCATTGATGTCAACACCTACTAAAACACTAGCACTTTGGAGATCCAGCAGCATTCACCGACAAGCAAGTAACTATTGCACAGTTACTGGTATATGGTTCACTGGGAGGATATAATGATCACCGACACTTGGAAAGATATGGAAGACACTTGGTAATATCGAAGACATCATGTGGACATCTTATCTTAATGAATTAATCATTGGTATATTCATATTTGCATATTTTCTTTTATCAGCAAATAGGTCCGGGGTTATCTAGGGTTACACCGGCAGGTTTATCTTTTCTAGATTAGCATGACACGCTATGGAGATGATTAATTATTGTTGTAAATGCATTAAGTCAACATGTTCAATCGGTTATTGCATTAGATATTATATTATTTGTAAAATGTTTCTATTGTAATATCTTGTAGAGCTGACCTACTAAAATTGGTCTTAGCTTATGGTATAAATTTAAGATCTTATTTGTAAAATCAAGTGTGGCATACGAAAAATAATTGTGTGAAGGTATATGCAAGATTAAGCAAAGCTATACATTTAGACATCATTTGAAGGTGAAGCTAGGTCTTTGTGAAAGCATATCAGCATTACACCGGTACTGAATCTGGCATATGAAGATGCTATTTTGTGTAGTACATTCTTATTGGATTTAACCATCCAATTGTAGTCAGTGTGACTCCCATTTTGTGATTGAGCAGTGAGCTCTAGGTTGTTGGCCTTTCTGCATGTGCAGACCCCATTTATGTACACTTACTATCTGTAGTAGTTTCATCTGATTGTGGGTAAGGTTTCCCACCATGTTTTTTCCCCTTATAGGGTTTCCACCTAAAAATATTGGTGTTATGTGTTGTGGATGACTTTGTGTTTATGTTTCATGCATTAATCTTTACCAGTATAACAATTAACTGTTAAAATTGTCTACCAACATACTTAACTGGTTTACCGATATTAAGCATTAAGTTGGTTAAGTTTTTTTTGGTTTGAATTTATTTGACAACTGATTAAGCCCCCCCTCTCAGTTGTCTTCGGGACCTAACACAAGGCTCTTATACCAATTGTTATTCCCAACCAATGCTGAGAGGGGAGGGTTGAATCAACATTTTACTAGTTTTACAAACTTAAAAACTTTTAACTCAAGACTGCACTAACTTAATATTCATCATTATAAATAGTTATTGCAGAAGAACATGCATGCATGAAAAGATACATAGTAACACCAAGATTTATCTCATGGAAACCCAAATGGGAGAAAACCACAGTGTGAGTAAAGACTCACAAAATTTGCACTCTTCTGGATTATGCCCAATGAGGAGCCATCTATGTTAGGAGATTACAAAGACACTGTTAGGTGAAACTTGGTTAAGGGATTTTATTTAAGGCCTGTTAGTGTATTTACCTTATTAGAGGTAGCCCTTTTAAAGGTCTTAAGATCATCAATTAAGATGACACCTAGTTAAGGGATTTTACAAAGGGACCTGTCAAAGTCCACCTGGCTAAGGGATTTTGAGTTGCAATGGTTAGAAAGCAACAAGAAGTTGATCTGCTGGAATAGCTATTGATAGCTTGATCAAATCATAATGAAAATCATACTCTATCTCCACCAGTTGTGTCATCTCTACACTCTGCCAATCTACTTCACACATAATCTACTCTAATAAATCATTTAGCACTTCCTCACTCTTCACTTTGCACTTCATATTGTCTCTCACAGGACTTGCACTCTACAAATTTTATGATAAAAAATATTTTGAATGAACTCAAAATACTTTATACATTCTCTGTCGTCACCTTCAGGTGTTTGCTTGATCAATGCAGTCATAGATTTTGGTAGATTTTAAATTCAAATCTTCCTGCTCTTATTCTGCATGCCTTGCAACAATTCCACCAACTACTCAACCAATTTTGCCACTGCATCCCCCAAAATAGTGACTTTTGGGTCAAGTTTAGTCTTTTAAAAGTGAACCAGAAAATCCGCAACTAATCATGGCTTAATTGCATGATAACTGGAGTTGACTTCACCAACATTTAGTTGGGCATTGCTAAAAACTCACCAACTCACTTTTTTCCATCACAACTGTGTAATTGATCACTGCTTCAAGATTTACGGTGCCCACCTATCTTCCTTCTGCTTCACTAGTGTACCCGTGTACCACTACACTCTTCATAACTGGGTTCATCCTTTGATGTCGATTTGTAGTGCTTCCATCAAGCCTCTTGTCTTATTTTCCAATGAGGTTCCAATTTACATACAACCTCAAGCCTTCTTGCCTAAGTCACCTTTTTTGACTTCATCATCATCAAAATGATCAACCTAAAGATCTGACCTCAACATCGATCTTCAATGAGTGACTGACTAGTTACCTTAGTCTTTCTTCCCTTAAGCTGATTGAACCTTGATCATCTTTCTCTTATGTTGCTTGCATGTTGTTTACAAATCATCAAATTTTCTACTGAGATACACCACTCCATCGGTTAGTATTAGACATTGTAGGTCCCAGGGACAACTGAGAGGGGGGGGTGAATCAGTTGTCTAATAAATTCAAACCAAAATCTTATTAACCAACATATTTCTTAATACTGGTAAGACAGTTAATTGTGTCAGTAAACAATGTTAATAGGAAATGTTGTACCGGTAAGAATTAATGCATGAAATATAAGCACAAAGTCAACCACAACACATGACACAAATATTTGTACGTGGAAACCCTGTAAGGGGAAAAACCACGGTGGGAAACCTTACCCACAATCAGATGATACTACTGCAGATATTAAGTGTAGAAGAGGGGTCTGCACATGCAGAAAGGCCAATAGCCTAGAGCTCACTGCTCAAACACAAATGGGAGTCACACTGACTATAGTTGGATGGTTAAATCCAATGAGAATGTACTGCACAAAATAGCATCTTCATATGTTGGATTCAGTACCGGTGTAATGCTGATATGCTTCTACAAAAACCTAGCTTCACCTTCAAATGATGTCTTCGTGTATACCTCTGCTTAATCTCGCATATACCTTCTTACAATTCTTAATTTTTCACATTCCACATCTAATCTTAAAAATAAGATCTTACATTTATATCATACCCTAAGACCAATTTTAGTAGGTCGGCTCTACAAGATATTACAATAAAACATTTTACAAATAATACAATATCCGATACAATAACCGATTGAACATGTCAGCTTAATGCATTTACAACAATAATAAATCATCTCCATAGCGTGCCATGCTGATCTGGAAAAGATAAACCTATCGGCATAACCCTAGATAACCTGGACCTATTTGCCAGTAAAAGCAAATATGCAAATAAGAGTATACCAATGATATTAATTCAAGGAAAAGTGTCCACATGATGTCTTCGACATTACCAAGTGTCTTCCATGTCAATGTATGTATCGGTGTACATTATATCCTGTCGGTTAACCATATACCAGTGATTGTTTGAACAGTTTACTGATTGCCAGTGAATGTTGTTGGATCTCCAAAGTAGGTGTATTTAGCAGGTGTTGACATCAATGACAAAACCATACCAAAATACCAACAATCTCCCCCTTTGGCATTGATGGCAACACAAGATGGAAAAACCATCAAAGTGCCAAGTATAAAAACCAATTCTCCCTCTGGGAGTAATATGTGTTTATACAAAGATTTATTTACAATACTAATCTCTCCTCAAAAAGATAATGCATTTTTCATATATTTTTCTTTAATGTTTTTCCATATATCTCCCCCCCTTTGACATCAAATGCCAAAGTCACAAAAAGGTCAAGTTTATACAAAATACCAACCAATTCAATATACCAACTACTCCCCCTGAGAAGTAGCTTCCTCATCAAATACCGAAATAAAAGATTTGTCCATTTAATTCTACTGGTTGATGACAATCATCAACTGTCTAAGTCTCTACCGGTGGAGGTAAGACTTCGAGCTGATCACTGAGATAGTCAAAATTTTCCTTAGGCAAAGGTTTTGTAAAAATATCTGCAATTTGTTCTTTAGTACTCAAATAAACTAGTTTTATTTCCTTTTCTTCAACTTTTTCCCTTAGAAAATTCAGTTTGATAGAAACATGTTTTATTTTAGATTGTAATACTAGATTCTTAGATATATCAATTGTTGTAGTGTTATCACAATATATAGTAATAGGTTCCTTGCATTTTATCTTTATGTCTTTCAACATTTGCTTAAGCCAAAGTACCTGTGTACAGTTTGTTGCTGCTGCAACATATTCTGATTCTGCTGTTGATAAAGATGTACAACTCTATTTCTTACTTAACCAAGAAACTAATCTCTTTCCAAGAAAGAATGCTCCTCTAGTGGTTCTCTTTCTATCATCCACATCTCCTGCCCAATTTGCATCTGTGTATGCATATAGATCAAAATTTTCATCTTTAGGATACCATAATCCAAGATTTGTTGTGCCTTGTAAGTACCGGAAAATCCTTTTTACTGTTGATTCATGATTTTCCTTGGGATTACTCTGAAATCTAGAAACTATATATATACATTCATAATATCAGGTCTGGTTTGTGTCAAATACAGTAAACCTCCTATCATAGATTTGTATCTAGTTGGATTAACAGGTGTAGATTCATCCCTTTGAGATAATTTGTTATTTGTAGTCATAGGTGTGCTTACCGGTTTAGAGTTCTCCATCCCAAATTTATTGAGTAGTTCTTTCAAGTACTTAGATTGACTCAAAAATATGCCTTTATCAGTCTATAAAATCTGCAATCCTAAAAAGAATTTTATTTCTCCAATCATAGACATTTCAAATTCATGCTGCATTTTAAGAGAAAATTCTTTGCATAATCCATCTTCTCCTCCAAAGATTATATCATCAACAAATACTTCCAAAATCAAAATGTCATCATTAGTTACTTTGTAATATAAATTGCTATCTGCATTTCCTTTAGTAAAACCAATTTTTAAGAGATACTTATCCAATCTTGCATACCAGGCTCTTGGAGCTTGTTTTAGTCCATACAGAGTTTTCCTTAATCTGCAAACCATATCATTGTTATCTGTCAAAGAAAATCCATCAGGTTGTTCAATATAAACTTCTTCTTCAAGATCTCCATTCAAAAATGCACATTTAATATCCATTTGATAAACATTATAATCCTTGTGAGCTGCAAAGGATAAGAATAATCTAACTGCTTCAATTTTGGCTACCGGTGCAAAGGTTTCGTTGTAATCAACTCCTTCTTTCTGAGAATATCCCTTACACACTAGTCTTTCTTTATTCCTGACAACCTTACCATCTTCATTGAGTTTGTTTCTAAATACCCATTCGGTTCCAATTACATTTTTATTTTCAAGCCGGGGAACTAATATCCAAGTATTATTTTTCTCAATTTGTCCTAATTCTTCTTCCATAGCTTTAATCCAAAATTTATCTTCACATGCCTCATTGATAGATAATGGTTCAATTTGAGAAATAAGACATACCTCTTCATTTTCCAATCTTCCTCTTGTCATAACTCCTTTAAATTTGCTTCTAATTATCTGATCTTCAGAATGATTCAGTCTTACATACCAGGGTGTCTTATTTTGTTGTTGTTCTTCAATTACTGTGGTATCCTCTGATGATACCGGAGTAACTGGGTCATCATTCTATACCGGTGGATTTACTGTTGGTTCATTTGTCATAATTTCTATTACCGGTTCAGAGTCTATATACCTTGAAGTTCCTTTGAATTGTTCATCAATCTTTACATTTGTACTCTCAACAATTTTTTGTAATCTTTTATTAAAACATCTATAAGCTTTACTCTTAGATGAATAACCAAGAAATATTCCTTCATCACTTCTAGGATCAAACTTGCCAATATACTCATCTCTTCTAATATAACATTTACTTCCAAAAATTCTGAAATACTTAAGAGTAGGAGTATTACCAAACCATAGTTCATGAGGGGTCTTACCAGTTTCACCTTTGATGTGAACTTTGTTGAATGTATAGACAGCAGTGCTTACTGCCTCTCTCCAGTACACATGGTAGATTTGCTTCTGATAACATACTTCTTGCTACATCCAAAATAGTTCTATTTCTCCTTTCAACAACTCCATTCTGTTGTGGTGTCTGAGGTGCTGATAACTATCTTTTGATTCCAGTCACTTCATAGAATGTATTAAAATCTCTAGATGTGAATTCTCCTCCTTGATCTGGTTTGAAACATTTAATTTTATTACCAGTTTCATTTTCAACCATTGCTTTGAATAGTTTGAACTTCCCAAGTGCTTTTGACTTTTCTTTGAGAAAAGTAACCCAGCACATTCTAGAATAATCATCAATAATTAGCATGAAATATCTATCACCTTGTAAGCTTTTAGTTCTATCCAGACCACATAAATCAGTGTGAATTAAATCAAGAGTATTATTGGATTTTTCTGGAATACTTTTGAAACTAGCTCTAACCTGTTTTCCAAATTGACATTCCTTGCAAATTGTATTCTGAGGTTTCACATATTTAGGTAGATCTCTAACTACCTTAGAAGTACTGATTTTTACCATGCAATCAAAATTTACATGACATAGTCTTTTATGCCATAGCCAACTTTCATCTATATGAGCAATTAAGCATACCTTTTCACTATTATTCAAATGAAAGATATTACCTCTAGTCTGATTACCGGTTGCAATTTCCAAACCAGTTCTATTCATGATTTTGCATTTTCCATTTTTAAATTGTAACTGAAAACCTTTTTCAACTAATTGACCAACACTTAAAAGATTATGTTTTAATCCTTCAACATAGTAAACATTATCAGTGTTATGTTTACCATCAAGTGATATTGAACCCTTACCTTTGATTGAACAGGCTTTGTCATCTCTGAATCTTACTAAACCTCCATTGTATTCTTGAAAGTTCAAGAATTTGCCTTTGTCTCCAGTCATGTGACGTGAGCATCCTGAGTCAATAATCCATTCATCCTTTGATTCAACTTTAGCTGCTAGGGCTTGTTCTACCAGTGGAGCAATAGGCATCAGTTGATCTTCTGTTATAGAAACAAAGACCCATCCGTTGTCTGCTGGATCCTCATCAGAATCATCAGTCACACCTTCATCAGCAATGTAACAGGATTTATCTTTGTTTTCTTAAATCTGTATCTCTGATATTCAGGATTAGGTTTGTATGTCCTTCTAGCTTCTTCTCTTAGTCTAGCATGTCTATCAGGGCATCTTGAATCCATATGACCAATCTTATTGCAATTGGAACATTTAAAGGGTGCTTTACCTTCATACTTACTTCCAATTGGACCTTTTGGCATTTTTCTTGCAAATAGTGCTTCAAGTTCTTCAAGCTCTTCATTCTCCTTCCTGGTTTCTTCAAGTTCTCTTGCATAAAAGGCTCTCTAGTCTGATTTGTCAAAAGATGGAGCAGATGATGTTGATGCTTTGAAGGGCAAATCAGTTTTTATAGCAACAGGACCAAATTCCTCTATTTCAAAAGCTAAAAGTTTTCTAATCAATGTATCTCTAGTTACTAATGTATTAGGCATTGTTCTTAGCTCATTAATAGCAGTAACCTTCATTTTATATGCCGGTGGCAAACCTCTTAAGATTTTTGAAACAATCTCATCTTCACTCAAGGTTCCTCCACAACATTTGATACCTAAAACAATTTCATTTACTCTTTCCATAAAGGTAGAAATTCTTTCATCTTCTTCCATTTTCAGATGTTCATACCTAACTCGGAAGCTTTCAAGTTTTGCAATTTTGACTGTGGAATCCCTTTCATTCAGTGTTTCCAAATGATCCCAAATAGCTTTTGCAGTAGATCTATCTAATAATCACATGATTTGTTGATCTGATAATGCACTCAAAAGTGCTTCTCTTGCTTTGCAATCATTTTCTTCATCTTTACCTAGAGTAATAGGAGCAGGCTGACTAGCTACACTAGCAGTATAATCATTCTTAGTAACTTCCCAGATGTCTTTACCAATGCAATTTAAATGTGTCTCCATTCGGATTTTCCATATTCCATAGCTGGTTCCATCAAGTTTAGGACTATCCTTCCTGAAATAATTAGTAGACATTGGATCTCCTCAAGTTGTTAAACTTTTGCAAAAAGAGGACTAAGCTCTAATACCAATTGTAGGTCCCAGGGACAACTGAGAGGGGGGGGGGTGAATTAGTTGTCTAATAAATTCGAAACAAAATCTTATTAACCAAATTATTGCTTAATACCAGTAAGACAGTTAATTGTGTCGGTAAACAATGTTAACAGGAAATGTTGTACTAGTAAGAATTAATGCATGAAACATAAGCATAAAGTCAACCACAACACATGTCACAAATATTTGTATGTGGAAACCCTGTAAGGGGAAAAACCACGATGGGAAACCTTACCCACAATCAGATGATACTACTGTAGATAGTAAGTGTACAAGAGGGGTCTACACATGCAGAAAGGCCAACAACCTAGAGCTCACTGCTCAAACACAAATGGGAGTCACACTGACTACAGTTGGATGGTTAAATCCAATGAGAATGTACTGCACAAAATAACATCTTCATATGCTGGATTTAGTACCGGTGTAATGCTGATATGCTTCTACAAAAACCTAGCTTCACCTTCAAATGATGTCTTCGTGTATACCTCTGCTTAATCTGCATATACCTTCTTACAATTCTTTTTTTTTCGCATTCCACATCTGATCTTAAAAATAAGATCTTACATTTATATCATACCCTAAGACCAATTTTAGTAGGTTGGCTCTACAAGATATTACAATAAAACATTTTACAAATAATACAGTATCCGATGCAATAACTGATTGAACATGTCGGCTTAATGCATTTACAACAATAATAAATCATCTCCATAGCGTGCCATGCTAATCTGGAAAAGATAAACCTATTGGTGTAACCCTAAATAACCTGGACCTATTTGCCAGTAAAAGCAAATATGCAAATAAGAGTATACCAGTGATATTACTTCAAGGAAAAGTGTCCACATGATGTCTTTAACATTACCAAGTGTCTTCCATGTCATTGTATGTACCGGTGTACATTATATCCTATCGGTTAACCATATACCAGTGATTGTTTGAACAGTTTACTGATTGCCCGTGAATGTTGCTGGATCTCCAAAGTAGGTGTATTTAGTAGGTGTTGACATCAATGACAAAACCATACCAAAATACCAATAGACATCAATGACAAATATCAGCTAATATACTGGTTCTCTGGATTAACTAGTTTTGTCAATGCCATCACAGTTAATATCATCCTTGCCATCTCTTTGACTGTTCTATTTTTTCTCTCCACAACAACATTTTGTTGTGGTGTCCTAGGGGCTGAATATTATCTTTTGATTCCATGCCTCTTAGAGTAATCTTCAAAGTCATTTGATGCAAAATCACCTCCACGGTTTGATGTTGGACATTTCATCTTGTATCCACTTTCCTTTTCTATAATTCTATTGAATATTTTGAACATTTCAAAGGCTTGTGAATTGTCTTGCAAGAAAGTGACCCATGTCATCGTAGAAAAATCATCTATAAGGAGCACGAAGTATCTTTCTCCATTTAAGGCTCTTGTCCTTGTAGGCCCACATAAGTTAGTATGGACAAGTTCTAGTGGCCTTGTGGTTGTGTATTCTTTAGTTTTGAAGCTTATTTTAGTTTGCTTCCCTCTTTGACACTAATCACAAAAGTCACTTGTATGATTGATAATATGTGGTATGTGCCTTATATAGGAGTTGAAAAAATACAACACCACAGGAGCCCAAATAATATTTGCAAGCTGAAAAACCTGTTACAAGGAAAAGTAATTAAGCAAATCACAGAAGGAAAGAATACATAGGAAAAATATGCTCCAAAAGATGAGATCTCAATAATCTCCAAAATGTATTGTCAATAATAATCCTTCTTCATACAATGAAAATAAAGAACTCATCCTTTAATAGGTCAAGAAACCTTAAAAGGGAAAACCTAGGTTTGCACATAATAATTAATTAAAATAATTAATTATATGCACCTAAAGTTAGCTTAAGTGTAAAAGAGATAAAGGGAACTTAAATAATTAAACAAATAATGTTTAATTAATCATGTAAATACCCGAATACTCTAACACCCCCCCTTAAGCTATACTTAGGGAGAAGCTAAAACCTAAAACAGCTACTGAAAGCAATAAAGATGGGTCCCGACAACAAGGCCTGATTAGGTACCCAAATACAATGAAATCTCTATGAACTAGAGAAATAGAGAAAACCACATTGGAACAAAACTCTACTCCAAAAAGAGATAAAAAGAACACCACTGAATCATGAAGAACCTGCAAACTCTATCGAAGAATAATTGCTGATCTGAAGAACCTCCACTAAAATAGAACATGACCAGGTAGAGAAGACTATAATCTACATGAGTGCCCTCAAATGACACTACTTGAATTAGGAGGCAAACAAGGCAAAAAAAATTGAAATCAAAGATATAGATGGCATGATAAACCAAAGCCTAAAGAGCTAATCAATCGAACCATCGAAGCATTAGAACCAACAGGATAAACCTCCCCATAATGCGGAAGTGGGAAAGGGACAGGAACACTAAAAAGGACAGCCAAAAACAACTGTATGACAAACATCAAAGGTGCTGAGACACATCATCATGAGGTGAATGTCATGGAAGGAACACTCACTGGACAAAGGAAGATGGCAAACAACAGGCAAGCATCAACCCCCTCATGGCACTTGATCAATAGTGCATGTACAACAAGACACAACATATGCAAGATTCCAAGTAAACAATGCATGATGGCACTTTATCTCAGTGCGCTTGCATAAATACAAGCTACAATGATAAGAAGATAGGAAAAAGAAATGAGAATCAAAACAGAGACACCCTACTCAGAAAACAGATCCCAAGACCTGAAACAACCACGATATCCACCAAAGTGCTGAAAAGAAAAAAACTGAATAAAATATGCATGGAGCAGAATCTAGAAATAAAACTCATATTTTTGGAAAGTACACAGCATAAGCTTTCCAAAAAATATAAAGTTTTTTAAAAACAGAGTTCGGATGCTCATTCTATGTCTCCCGGACTGCAAAAAATAGACCTCACTTTGACTGTGTAACAACACAGTCAAATAGCAAAATTGGAAAAAATTACCAACACCATGAGGTCGGCCTTGGAACCAACTTTCTAATGCCTATTTGTTTTCAAAAAAATGACTTTGTATGCCCAAGATAGAGCCAAAAAACCAAACTCCTGATAACTTAATGATGAACCACTAGTACCAAACCGGTACTGAGAGGGGGGGTGAATCAGTACAAACACAAATACAGTCCAAAACTGGTTTGACATCAAATACTCCAAATGACTGACAAACAAGGATACCTATTCCACACAGACTGCAACCGGTAAAGCCAAGAGTGTCTAAAACAAGCATTGACTGGTTTTTCACTTAGCTTTTCACTTAACTTAAAACAACACTACCATTTCACTTTTATGCATGAACAGGTAAACTATCATCTGATCATCGTAACAGTTAGTTCAATTTGTTTTATAGACAGGCATAAAACACAGAACCATCATATGCTCAACAAGTAATAACAAAGCATCACAAGATAGAAGCATCACACATGACACACATATTTTTCACATGGAAACCCAACTTGGAAAAACCACAGTGGGGATGAATACCCACAACTTGCTTTTGAACTCTTTTGTAGTCTGCTTTGTTAGGAGCCTTGTCCGGTTAAAGACATTAAAATAGGTTTTTCTAGGAACCGATCCTGTTAGGGATCACCTGATTAAGGGATGGCTATAATACCTGTTTAAGGGTTAAACCTAGTAGGGTTACCTTGTTAGAGGATTTCAAGAACTCAATAGCTAAAGGATCTCTAGAGCTCTATAGCTTCTTAGAACTCATTAACCTTGACTTACCCGGTTAAGGGATTTGAATCAAGCCTATTAAGACCACCCTGTTAAGGGATTTTGCATCAAGCCAGTTAAGGCTACCCTGTTAGGGGATTTTACAACTATTGAAGTGGTTAGAGATCAACAAGAATTACAATGATCTATTAACAACACTCAATGCTAATGCAGATCTGTTTAGGCTTCTCTTCTCCTTCTACATATTCACTTTGCAGGTATCTCTTTTCTCCTTTGGTTTGGCAATAATCACGTATCACTTCCCTTGGACACACATTCACAACTTTTTGCCAACAACCTTAGAAAGAAACACAACATCAACCTTATAGGAAACGGATAGGTCGATAGCAAAATACCTAAACCCTACACCTGTTAGGTTAAGCAATTCAAGTGGTTCAATCCTGACCGTTGAATCATACTACATTAAATGCAATAATCTTGAATCAATCTTAAGATATTCTCCATCATCCATTTTCCACCGATTTCATGACGGCTGATAACCCATCATGCGTTATCACCATTTGACATACTTCGCACATTCCCGAGGTAGATAGGAATAGTCTTCTTCATGCAAGATCCTTCACGTGCACAGAGCTTACGTGGAAACACTATCTATTCTCCATTATACTGCTAACTCATCACACAAAGATCACCGATTGAGTCACACAGGCTTGAGATACTTCAACTAGAAATCCTGAAGTGGAAGCTACCTACCAACTGGTAGTAACACAATGCTTCCATGAGCTGGTTCCCATAACTGCATGTCGGTTCATCTTTGAACAAATATGCCTCTTCAGTTTGGCATATAAATCGGTTCATACATATGTCGGTTCTTCTCTCCTTTTGCCTATCACATGTGTCGGTTCACACTATGTCACATATTGACATCAATGACAACATACAATATCATTATGTCTTCATGCTGGTTCACATAATGCCAACAATCTCCCCCTTTGGCATTGATGGCAATATACAAAGATATCTTCTCCACTTCACATCTTCTCCCCCATTTGTTGTAGATATCTTTTTGCTTCACTCCTTCTCCCCCTTTGACAACAATGCCAAAGTGAAGGCACAAGCATCTTTGTTCCATCATGCTGCTCCCCCTGAGGAGTAGCATCCTTCAACACATCAATCAAAAAAAAGTTGACTATACAATTCTTGACTGATGTGGAACCAATACTTTTAGTTCACCTCCTGAAGGGGAAATACCCCTAATTCACCTCTCAAATGCACAAATTTAGTCTTTGGGAGAGGCTTGGTGAATATGTTTGCTAACTGCTCCTTAGTGGAAACATGTTCGAGTGCAATCTCCTTATTTTGAACCTTTTACCTCAAGAAATGATACTTAAGCTCAAAATGCTTGGTTCTAGAATGTAAAACCGGATTCTTTGATATATTGATAGCACTTGTGTTATCACAAAATATACTTACCAATTCAGATACAGGGATCTTGAAGCCTTCTAGTACATGCTTCATCCAAATTGTCTGAGTGCAGTTCATGAAGGCTGCAACATACTCTGCTTCCGCTGTAGACTAAGAGATACAAGTCTTCTTTTTACTCATCCATGAGACCAGTCTACCATCGAGAAAGAATGTACCACCGGTTGTGCTTTTCTAGTCATCCACATTACCTACCAATCAGCATCTATGAACACTTTCAGGTTGAAATCATTGTTGTATGGGTATCACAATCCATAGTCAACTATCTCCTTCAGATACCTAAGAATCCGCTTGACAGCAATCAAGTGGGATTCTCCTGGATTCTTCTAGAACCTTGTAGTAATGCCAACTACATGTGCAATATCCGGTCTGCTATGCACTACATAATGCAACTTACCAATCATTGATCGGTATTCCTTCTCATCAACCAGTGCAGAATCATCCTCTTTTGTCAATTTGCAATCGGTCACCATTGATGTACCAACTGGTTTTCTATCTTCCATGCCAAAGGTCTTCAATACCTCTTTGACATATTTGGACTGAGTGATAAAGATTCCATCTTCCATCTGTTGGATCTGCAGTCCAATGAAGAACTTAATCTCCCCTATGAGTGACATCTCAAACTCTTTCTTCATCACATCAGCAAACTCATGACTCATCTTATCATCTCCTTCAAAGATAATGTCATCAACAAAAACCTCATAGATCAAAATCTAATCTCTTTCAGCCTTTAGGTAGATATTGCTATCTTCACTTGTCCTTTCAAATCCAATCTACACAAGATGGGAATGTAGGTGCTCATACCATGCCCTAGGTGCTTGCTTTAGACCATATAAAGCTTTATGTAGCCTGCACACCATATCACTATCTTTAGATAGGGAAAACCCATCTAGTTGCTCTATATATACCTCCTCTTCAAGTACACCATTTAGGAATGCAGATTTTACATCCATCTGATATACTTCGAACCTTTTAAAAGCTGCATATGCAAGAAGCATACGAACTCCTTCCAATTTGGCTACAGGAGCAAAGGTTTCTCCATAGTCTTCTCCTTCTTCTTGAGCATATCTTTTGCACACCAATCTGGCTTTATTCCTAATCACTGTGCCATCCTCATTCAACTTGTTTCTAAACACCCATTTGGTGCCAATGACATATTTATGCTTTGGTCTGGGTACCAAGGACCACGTACCATTTTTCTCTATCTGGTCAAGTTCCTCTTCCATTGCCTTGATCCAGTCTTCATCATTATGAGCCTCTTTGAATGATTTAGGCTCAAATTTAGAGATCATACATCAGTTTTCTCTAATCTTTCTTCTTGTAAGGATTCCTGCATCCTTATCTCCTATAATACACTTAGGATCATGATTCATCTTGACATACCGAGGAATGGTCTTAATTGGTTCTTCTTACTTTTCTTCTTCATCCTCATCTTCATCAGTATCAGCATTCACCAGTTCAAGAACACTGTTATTGGTACTTGGTTGACTAACAACTGGTTCCCAGAAGGTTGCAACTGGTTCATTTATAGCATGCTCACTGCTGGTTTCCTCAGTTTTCTTAGAGGATTCATCAACTCTTACATTGATACTTTCCATAATTCTCTGAGTCCTATTGTTGTAGCACTTGAAATCTTTACTCTTGGTGGAATATCCTAGAAATATTCCCTCATCACATTTAGCTTCAAATTTGCCCTAATGTTCACTCCTCTTGATGTAACATTTGCTACCAAATACCCTAAAGTAGCCAACCATAGGTGTCTTACCAGTCCAATACTTATAAGGAGTTTTGTCCTTACCTTTTTTGATGAGTACTCGGTTCATAGTGTAGACTGCAATGCTCACCGCTTCTCTCCAAAAGGTGTGAGCTACCTTTCCTTGAATCAACATGGTTCTAGCTACTTCAACCATAGTTCGGTTATTCCTCTTTGCTAGGCCATTCTGTTGTGGAGTCCGGGGGGCAGACAACTATCTCTTGATGCCAAATTCTTTACAATACTTATTGAATTCACTGGAAGTGAATTCCCCTCCTTGATTAGTTTTGAGACACTTGATCCTTTTACCACTTTCCTTCTCTACTAATGCTTTGAAAGCTTTGAATTTCCCAAAAGCTCTAGACTTGTCTTTCAAGAATGTGACCCACATCATTCTTGAGCAGTCATCAGTGAGGATCATGAAGTACCTATCACCTTGCACACTTCTAGTTTCCATAGGACCACACAAATCAGTATGTACAAGATCAAGCAAATTGTTAGCAATGAAAGATTTACCTTTAAAGGTTGAGGAAGACATTTTCCCCAATTGACACTCTCTACACAAGGTATTATCCAGTTTGTTTAGCATTGACAACCCTCTAACTGCCTTGATCTTACTAGCCTTTACAATGTTATCAAAGTTTACATGACAGAGTCTCCTATGCCATATCCAACTATCATCAAGCTTAGCCATAAGACAGGTACTTACATTTGCATTCAACTAAAATAAGTTACCTTTGGTCTGCATGCCGGTGGCCACCAATTTACCATCTTTTCTTTTGATTCTGCAAACTCCATTCTTGAATTGCAGAGTGAGGCCACTGTCATTTAGCTAGGCAACACTTAGAAGGTTGTGTCTGAGACCATCAACCTAGTACACATTGTTAGCACTACTCTTTCCATTGAAAGAGATGGACCCTCTTCCTTTGACCATGCATGGTGCATCATTGCCAAAGCGAACCACACCACCATCATACTCCTCCAAGGATAGAAACTTGCTCCGGTCACCAGTCATATGGTGAGAACATCCATTGTCAATGATCCACTTATTTGAATTATCAAACTGGGAGACAAGAGCCTTCTTGTCTACCACATCTTCCTTTACATCAACAAACACAATGTCTTCATTCTCTTCATCTTCTGATTCCTCATCGGTGACACCTTCATCAACTACCACAAAATAGTTTCTTCGGTTTCCCCCTTTGAATTTCTTGAACCTTTCCAATTTATCCTTGTTGTCACTATTAGGATAGTTCATAGCAATATGTCCTATCTAGTTACAGGAAAAACATTTCAAAGGTAGCTTACCTTTCTATTTACCAGTTCCTTTTGAAAATTTCCTGGCAAGAAGAGCTTCAAATTCCATCAAAAACTCTTCATCATTCATTTCTCTGCTCTGATTAGGTTCCCCATTAGTGCTAGCCTCTTTTCCTTTTCTGGATGGTATAGCAAAGGCTTTAAATGCTTATTTTGACTTTTGAACACTGC
Source organism: Cryptomeria japonica (assembly GCF_030272615.1). Lineage (NCBI taxonomy): Eukaryota > Viridiplantae > Streptophyta > Pinopsida > Cupressales > Cupressaceae > Cryptomeria > Cryptomeria japonica. The sequence continues at coordinate 780,510,418 of NC_081407.1, forward strand.
CATCAAAACTATTCAGCTCATAGGCTGTCAACTTGGCTATGATGGAGTCCAAGGACACCTTAGACTTGTCTATTGATCTCAGCTCCTGAATAGCAGCAACTCTTATTGCATAGACCGGCAATAGGGATCTTAGGACTTTGCTTACCATAGTGGAATCTTCTATTTTACCACCTGCACTCTTGATTTCTCCAGCAACCATTTTGATTCTTATTCCATACTGCTGAATGGTCTCACCTTCAAACATCCACATGTCTTCAAACTTCCCTCTCAGGCTTTCTTCCTTAGCCTGTTTTACATGCTCATCACCACCATAGATATTTTCAAGAGCATCCCATACCTCTTTGGGATTTACCTTGTCCTGAACATCAATAAACTCGATGTCAGAAAGACTACTAATAAGGGCTTGCTTGACTTGCCCATTTTCTTGTATCTCTCTCTTTTGGTCATCGGTGAGAATACCGGTAGGAACAACATAGATATTCTCAATATATCTCCAGTGTTGAGCACCCATTCTTCTAATGAATATCTTCATCCTATCTTTCCATATACCAAAATTTTCCCTGTTAAACTTAGGACCTTCCCTCTTCATCATTTGACTAGGATCTTTTCCTCAAGTGGTTAAGCTTACAACACAGAGGACCTGGAGTGCTCTGATACCAATTGATAACTTAATGATGAATCACTAGTACCAAACCAGTACTGAGAGGGGGGGGTGAATCAGTATAAACACAAATATAGTCCAAAACCGGTTTGACAGCAAATACTCCAAATGACTGACAAACAAGGATACTTGTTCCACACACACTGCAAACAGTAAAGCCAAGAGTGTCTAAAACAAGCATTGACCGGTTGATCACTTAGCTTTTCACTTAACTTAAAACAACACTACCATTTCACTTTTATGCATGAACAGGTAAACTATCTTCTGATCATCGCAACAGTTAGTTCAGTATGTTTTATAGATAAGCATAAAACACAGAACCATCATATGCTCAATAGGTAATAACAAAGCATCACAAGATAGAAGCATCACACATGACACACATATTTTTCACGTGGAAACCCAACTGGGAAAAACCATGGTGGGGATGAATACCCACAAGTTACTTTTGAACTCTTTTGAAGTCCGCTCTGTTAGGAGCCTTGTTTAGTTAAAGACATTACAATAGGTGCTGCTAGGAACAGATCCTGTTAGGGATCACCCGGTTAAGGGATGGCTATAGTACCTGGTTAAGGGTTAAACCTGGTAGGGTTACCTTGTTAGAGGATTTCAAGAACTCAATAGCTAAAGGATCTCCAGTGCTCTATAGCTTCTCAAAACTTATTAACCTCGAGTTACCCAGTTAAGGGATTTGAATCAAGCTTGTTAAGACCACCCTATTAAGGGATTTTGCATCAAGCTAGTTAAGGCTACCCTGTTAGGGGATTTTACAACTGTTGAAGTGGTTAGAGATCAATAGGAATTACAATGATCTATTAACAACACTCAATGCTAATGCAGATCCATTTTGATTCCTCTTCTCCTTCTACACATTCACTTTGTAGGTATCTCTTCTCTCCTTTGGTCTAGCAAGAATCACGTATCACTTCCCTTGGATACACATTCACAACTTTTTTCCAACAACCTTAGAAAGAAACACAACATCAACCTTATATGAAACAGATAGGTCGATAGCAAAATCCCTAAACCCTAAACCTGTTAGGTTAAGTAATTCAAGCAGTTCAATCCTAACCATTGAATCATACTGCATTAAATGCAACAATCTTGAATCGATCTTAAGACATTCTCCATTGTCCATTTTCCACCGATTTCATGACGGCTGATAACCCATCACGCGTTATCACCATTTGACATACTTCACACATTCCTGAGGTAGATAGGAATAGTCTTCTTCATGCAAGATCCTTCATGTGCACAGAGCTTATGTGGCAACACTATTTGTTCTCCATTATACTGCTAACTCATCACAGAAAGATCACTAATTGAGTCACATAGGCTTGAGAAACTCCAATCGGAAATCCTGAAGTGGAAGCTACCTACCAACCAGTAGTAACACAATGCGTCCATGAGCCGGTTCCCATTACTGCATGTCAGTTCATCTTTGAACAAATATGCCGCTTCACTTTGGCATATAAACCGGTTCATACATATGTCAGTTCTTCTCTCTTTTCGCCTATCACATGTGCTGGTTCACACCATGTCACATATTGACATCAATGGCAATATATAATATCATTATGTTTTCATGCCGGTTCACATAATGCCAACAACCCCATCTGAAAAAGGCCAAAGAAGAGGTCTGATGGCTTGTTTGGGTAGAGGAGGCTAGAGAGCAGTGCTCTAGTGGCACTGTGGTGGTGGCCTGGTGGCTCTTCGGTGGCGGAGAGGAGCTCCGGTGGCAGCTTGGGCTGAGTGATGATTTCTGGCAGTGCAGCAAGTGGCGAGAGGTGGTCGGAGCAGTTCCTGGTGGCAGTAGGGGCTGTCGGGAAGCCACGACTGGGGAGCTAGTAGTAGCCGACGGCAGCGGGGAGGCGTGGAGGCCGGCAGGGGGCCGGAACGGTGGCGGGACCAGGGAGAGCAGCAACGGTGGCGCCGGGAAGCAGCGGCCACAGGGAGGTGGAGACCGGAAGCTGTAGCGCCAGGAAGAGAAGGTGGGGGCCAGAGGAGCTTCCGGTGGGGGCTGCAGAGGCCGGACTGATAGGTCTAACATGCCTGTCAGTCTAGTACCCTGCTGTACCCACAAACTCCAAAAAAAAAAAAATTTAAAAACCCTATTTTTTGATTTTTGTTTCGCCTTTTGCTTTTTTTTTAAGAAATTTTTTTACAAGGAAATTTCAGCCTGCATGTTGTAAAAAGGCAAAATATTTTTTTTTTCCAAAATTTTTTTCTCGATCTGCGTGTTAGGGTCATACGGCCTGGATCTGAGAAAAAAAATTCACCCAGAGGCTCAGCAACCAAAATAGGTCAAATTTTATATGACCATAGGGGTTTTCGAGCCTTCTGAGCATGATGGTGAGGTCTTTTTAGGTCCAAAGTGCTCAGAAAAAAAGCTCAAACCCTAGGTACATAAAAAATTCCTAAAACCCCAGATCTGCTTCCAAAGCCAAAAAATTCTCAAAACAAGAACAGAGAACTGCAGATTTGAAGCTCTGATACCATATAGGAGTTGAGAAAATACAACACCATAGGAGCCCAAATAATCTCTACAAGATGAAAAACCTGTTACAAGGAGAAGCAATGAAGCAAATCACAGAAGGAAAGAATACACAGGAAAAATATGCTCCAAAGATGAGAGCTCAATAATCTCCAAAATGTATTGTCAATAATAATCCTTCTTCATACAATGAAAAGAAAGAACTCAACCTTTAATAGGTCAAGAAACCCTAAAAGGGAAAACCTAGGTTTGCACATAATAATTAATTAAAATAATTAATTATATGCACCTAAAGTTAGCTTAAGTGTAAAAGAGATAAAGGGAACTTAAATAATTAAACAAATAATGTTTAATTAATCAAGTAAATACCTGAATACTCTAACATCTTACATAACTTTTTTTGTCACTTTAAATAAATTGTGAAAATTAATGTGTCCTAACCTTCTGTGTCATATCCAGCTCTCATCATTTTGTCCCATCATACATTGAGACTTAGAGAGCTTCTTAAGATTATATACATTGCCATCTGTCATTTTTCCTTCAGCCCAACCTGCTGACCACTACTCTCTTTTCTAATTTCACAGCCCTTGGAATCAAATGTAAAATTATATCCTTGGTCACACATTTGACTTACACTCAGCATGTTGTGTTTTAGACCTTCAACATAATAAACATCATGAGCTTTTAGCTTGCCATCAATGTTTAGTGTACCTTTACCTTGATTTTGATTGATGAATTGTCTCCAAACCTTACTAAACTACCATTCCAATATTCAAGATTGATGAATTTCTACTTATCACCAGTCATGTGGTTGGAATAGCCACTGTCAACTACCCACAATTTTTTCCTTTCACTATGTAGGGAAGTTTGAACAATCAAACTTGATTCAACCTTATCTTTATCCTTTTTTGGTTTCTTTCTTATTTTATGTTGTCTCATTCTATTCAAGTTTTGCATTAGGTTCAGATGTTGACATTGTCTTATTTTGCTTAGTTGTCCTAAGATTATAATGTTTTGCAATGTGGCTCAATTTTTTACAATGATAGCATTTGACATTTGTACTGAATGGTGAGTTTGAAAACTATTGTAGGATTGAGATATATTTCTCCTACATTCATAACTCCTATGACCTTACCATTACATTTATAACTATATATGGTGAAAATGGATAGAGAAAAACAACAATATTGAAAGACTAACAAGGACCCAACCACAAAGCCCTAGCCTAACAATGAAAGCAATCCACCATAAATAAATGAAGATACCTAAGACCATGCAAATAAATAAAATAAACCAGATATACAATTCACATGTCAAGTAGGGTTTCAATCTCCATTTCTTCCTATCTCCATTGATCTTGTTTGATATATTTGCTCTCAGATTTTATGAGTGCACAAGAGCTCAACAAATAATAGAAATGTGGTTGATAGCTTGATCACAAGAAGGCTTGAGTGCATAAGATCGATTAGACATTTAGCCAATTAGGGTTGATAGTGAAGAGGGCATCCACTTATATAGAAGACACTGTAACAAATGGAGGGATAATATTAAGAGGTGAAGAGGATAAATGGTCGGCTAGGATTAAAGGGTAGGTAGAGGAAATAATTAAATGATAAAGAGGGTATATAAGAGAAGAATTAAGAGATGAGTGACATGTGTCATGGGTAGAAAAGGATAATTAATTAATTAAATAAATAAATATTTATTTAATTTAGGAAAAGGACAATTTAAATAAATAAAAATATTTATTTAAATGAGGAAAAGCTTAGAAGAGGCTAAATGAATTAATTAAATAAATAAGAATTTATTTAACTAATAGAAGACTTAGAATAAAATAATTAAATAAATAAAATATTTATTTAATTAGACCGGACAATTTTAGGTGTCTACATTTTGCCCCTCTTTGAAAAACGCAACTTGTCGCATTAGCTAAAAGAAGATAAGATAAACTGATTCAAAGTTGCCCCGGGAGGGGAATGATATGCCCCCTCAAGAGATTGGATTAAAATGTTTGAAAATATCGCAGACAATCTCTTGATAAGAAAGAAAGTTTAGAAAGTACTGACAAGATAGGGTGACAAGGTCACGCGGGAAAAATAGACTGATATGGGAAAGAAAGCTGCCATAGAAGACTATGCTTAAGTGGCCTATAAGATAAGGCCACAAGAAAAATCCTCATTTGCATCCATGCACTTAAGAGATCATAGTAGTGAACAATGATGGATAGAGTTCACTGGTTCGATTAAGTCTAGTGATATCAAAGACCAGATGACATGGGTGAGTTGGTAAGTACCTCAAAGCCACTTTGTATGCTTTTACATTTATTTCTGTCATTAATGCATTTTAGGGTAGATAAACAAAAATTAAAAATCGGTGTTTGCACTAGAAACACGTCTAGGTTAGTGCTTGACATGTCTAGGATGGATATTTGTGTCTAGGTCAAGTATGATCGCATTTATGAATGTAATCACATCTATGTTTAGTAAGGATGCATCTATGTGAAGAAAACACGTCTGTGTCACAAAGATGTGTTTGTGTAGGACAGTGACGCATCTGTGACATTTAGGCATGTCTAGGGCAAGAAAGCATGTTTGGGTTAATAAAAACCACATCTACACTGTAAAAATGCATTTGTGTCTAAGTAGGCACATGTCAACAATTCAGCAATGAACATACATTGTTGGTTGGATAAACTATTGAGAGGATACACTCAAGAAGGTGCCCTAGGAAGACAAAGTGAGAGACAGGGTGGAATTGACTATTTTGTGATGAACATACATTGCCAATTAGATAAGCTACTAAGAGGAAACACTCAAGCAGTGCCACTAAATAAGATCAAGTTCAATGTGATGAACATATACACTAGGATGTAGCACTATGTGATAAACATAAGCACTAGGATAGAAGTAGCACTATGTTATAGACATAAGCACCACTAGGATTGACATGATTGGTTTGGTTGGATGCAAGAGTAATTTCTCTGGATAGAGTCTAGAGAGAGATTCCCTGTGACACAAAGGTTGCAACTAGATTTGACATTTGAGGAGCGGGCAATTGTCAAGGGCATGAGATTAAGACACATCATGTATCTACTTGAGATTCAGGCGAACACAAGATTACTAACTGCTCTAGTAGAGAGATGGCACTCTGAGACCTGTTTGATTCATTTGCTGGCTCGTGGGATGTCAGTCACTCTAGAGGGTGTTTATAGGATTCTGAGGATACCTATCCATAGTGAGTTGGGTGTCGTATGATAGAGAGTGAGATAGGGATGCATTGAGATTAGTCTTTGGAGACCTAGAGCTAGAGAGAGGGATGTTGTAGAGAAGGCTGAGGGGAAACATGATCCACAAGGAGGGAGACCACCGAGACCGTCGAGGGATAGATGAGGACATGTATTATAGGTTGGTGGATAGGTACATGGATAGGTACCAGGGAGAGATGCCCAGGGACAAGTACATGGACAGGCTAGGGAGGAAGATGGTACTTAGGGTGGGGATGAGGAGGAGGATGAGTTGCTAGCACTACAACATATTATAGCAAGACAAGATGATGAGACCAAGGATCTTGAGAGAGACATGAATAGATGGATGCAATAGTTAGTAGAGATGCAGAGGGAGAGGGATTAGGACATCCAGAGGTACACTAAGGCTAAGGAGGCACTAAGGGTAGGCAAGAGAGAAGCTGAGGAAATAAGGGCTGGCTATGTATATGTCCTACAAGCAGGAGAGGAGATAACCTACTGGAAAGATATATACTAACAGTTGTTCCTCTAGAGCTAAGGGATAGGAGCTTCACAAGAGCTTCCAAGAATACTACCATAGAGGGAGGGGATAGACAACATACATCCTATGGGTCCACCCACACCATCAGTAGGGGGAGACAGAGGAGGGGATCCTAAAGCAGGGACTTCAAGATCTCAGATTCCTTCGAGGCCAACTAGCTCCAAAGGAGTGTCTTAATCATAGCTCTCTTGGATCCCATTTTGTATTAGTTTCTGTATGATGACATAGATACCTTTGGGTGATTTTGTATCCTTATGACATATTGACATATTGTGTTGGTATGATTGGCATAGGAGAGAATGTTGTTGGAGAATTATGACTGAACCAGAAAAGGACTATTTGTATTATAGAGATTGAGATTGTATGATTAGATGACTTGATCAGTTATTTGTGGTGTCATTGATGGCAACTAGTGTTAACTGATGATTCTTGATGTCATCTAAGTGTGTTTAATCTAATGGAATGGTTTTACCAGTAAAGATACATAAAAGAGGAGATGTTTAATTTGGATCTGATGTTTGGTGATGATTGGAGGATTACGGTTTGGAATGTGAGTTTATATTATTGTGATGATTATCTAATCAGAACCGCATCTTGTTTTGACTATCGAAAGGCATGTTTCTATTTTCTATTGAGTTTTTTCTAGGGTTTAAGAAGAGTTTAAGGACTGGGTTTAAGAAGGGTTTAAGGATAGGTGAAGAAATCACCTAATTGGTAATGATGTTTTGTATGACGACGATCTACATCAAGTCTACATGTTTAAGGTAACATGACACAACCTGTGTGGATGTTTAATTTTTTGTTTTGGCATGAATGTTGGAGGAATTTCTTGGGAATTATAAAAGTGCTAAGTAGAATGTTCTAAGGGTTTGACTTTGTTATAGATCAATTTTTTGTGATAAGTCACAATCATTCAACAATTGTTATTGTCTTGTTAAATATTGTAATGATCTGTATGATGATCTGTTAAGATTTGTGATGATCTATATAGTAAATTCATGATGTAACTAGGGTTTATTTGCTGACCTAGTTGAAAATGTTATTTATGTTGGCTTAGTTGATGTTTAGCGTGTCCGTCATCTTAGAGAAGAGTGTGAGGTCATACTAGAGAAGTGTAAGATCTGCATCAATGTTGCATATATTAGAATATAACTAAATCTGATGAAGCAGGCAATTAAGTACAAATTATGTTGGAAATTTGGAGGAATTGATTATGTGTTGCATTGATGTTTTGTCATTGATGGCAACACTGGTTGTTTTGGTTATTTACCGGTTTCCGATTGGTTCTTGTAGAGTGGTTGGTTTATGATATTGATCCAGTATGATCTAATATGCTTTATTTGTGGAATTGGTTTGGATCTATCATTCATGTTATTACCGATAGAGATTTGTTGAAGATCTTTTTATGCATATGATAAGTGGTGTTGGTACAGATTCTAGATGGATTTTAGGATGTTGTTGGTTATCTTGTTTGTGTTCCAGTTCATCAGTAGTATTGGATCTAGTTTATGGCACCCTATTTTGGGTCTAGTGTTATCTAGGTTATAGACCAGTTTCTATAATGTGTTGATCATTGGATTGCGGATTTATGTTATGAAATTATTGTATTATCTTTTTGGAGGCCAACGTAATTGTTTAGGTCTTAGGTTGGTATAAATATGATGTAAGATATCTTTGTAGATCATAGGTCATAGGTTATGGGGTGATCTGTGTGCGAATAATGTTGTAATCATATGCAGAAGGTTTGGTCGATCATAGGTGATCAAATTGTTTTTGTAAGAGAGGTTTAAGGCCTCTGGTATTGAGCTTAACTAGAACTGTACGTAGGCATAGGAGATACTATACTTGTAGTTCACTCTTCTTTCCGGATTGTAGTTTGATGTTTATGTAGTCAGTGAGGCTCTTCTTGTGATGAGAAGTGCTCTCTAGGTTGTTGGCCTTCCTATATGTGTAGGCCCCTTATGTTGTAATCACATACTTACTGCAGAAGTATTATCTAACTATGGATAGGCTTCCCACCATGGTTTTTTCCTTTATCAGGTTTTCCACGTACAAATTTTGGTGTCATGTGTTATGGATGGATGGTAATTGTCTTTTTATTTACGCTTATGTTTAATTTCTATATCTGTTATTCTTGTATTTGGTTTATGTATTCCAATATTGAGTTTATGTGTTCTGGTAATAAGGTTTTGAATGCTTAAAATTATTTAATCCGGTGACAATTGATTCACCCCCCCGCTTTAAGTTGTCCTTTTGTTATTCAAGTTGTCTAAAAATTGGTATCAAAGCTTGGTCCTCTTTGCAAAAGCTTAACAACTTAAGCAAGATCCTATGGCATCTAGCAGTTCAAGTTCATCAAATACATCTGCAACTATTTTCTAGAGATAAATTCCTAGGCTTGATGGAATAAATTACAGGGTATGGAAGATTCAGATGGAGACTCACCTGAGATGTATTGGAAAGGAAATTTGGGAGATCACTAAGAATAGTGTTACATCATTTAATCTAGCATCTGGAAATTATCCTCTGATAGGTCTAGATAAAGAGCTTGAGAATGATTGTAGAGCTAGAGGAGCCCTTTTGTGTGCACTTTTTGATCAACAAATAATGGGACTAACTGACAAATCAACTACAAAAGGTATATGAGACAAATTGGAGACTCTGAATGAAGGTGACCCTACTATTAGAATTTCTAAACTTGATGGTTACCAAGTGAGGTACGAAAACTTAAAGATGGAAGAAGATGCAAAGATTATTGCTTTTATGGAGAGAGTTAATGAGATTGTTTTGGGAATTCAATATTGTGGTGGATCTCCGAGTGAAGATAAAATAGTTTCTAAAGTACTAAGAGCTTTTCCACTAGCTTAGAAAATGAAAGCTACTACAATTAATGATTTGAGTGACAAATAATGATGAACAACAGATACCCCAACTGGTACTAAGAGAGGGAGGTGAATCAGTATAGATAAAAACTCTCCCAACAACTTATCTAGCTAAAGCAAAACCAATTGGTTATCACCATTACTAAACTTAACCATGGAAATACAGGTTAAACATAGTAAGACATCAGATGCCATAAACTGATAATTCTGAACACTTTAGATATGATCAATACTTGACATCAACTTCACCCATAAACATATGCATGTTGTATACTAGAAATACCATAACCTATTAACTCTGCATGCATAATCTTTCAACCATATACTTCATAAACATCACATGAAAAATGCATAACACATAACATACATATTTTTTATGTGGAAACCCAAATGGGAAAAACCACGGTGGGGATGAATACCCACAAGCTTGTTTTGAACTCTTTTGAAGCTCGCCCTATTAGGAGCCTAGTCCAGTTAAAGACTATATAATAAGGTTCTGCTAGGAACCGATCTTGTTAGAGATCACTCAGTTAAGGGATGGCTATATACCCTGTTAAAGGTTACCTCACTAGAGGATTTGAAGAACTCAATGATCTTGAGTAACCTAGTTACAAGTTTTACAATAATCCTGTTAAAGCTACCTAGTAAAGGGATTTTCCAACTATTGAAATGGTTAGAAGACAACAGGTAAAACTTCTAATCTGATAATAGCACTACACGCCAAGGCAGATCTTTTTCATTTCCTCTACTCTGCAATCGCACTCTGCAATTTTCCACTCATTGGTCTATCTCATCACTCGGATACACACACAACATTTGCCAACAACTTTATAATAGCAAACATTATCAACCTTATAAACAACATCTAGGTCGGTAGCATAAACTCTAAACCCTAAACATCTTAGCTTTACAACACAGGCGGTCCAATCCTGACCATCCAAACACATTGCATAGAGCATTACAATTTCAAACAGATCACAAGAAAATTTGCATCATTCAATCTTCACCACACATGGGAATCAATAACCCATCACTCTTTCTTCTCATACCTCAATCCTTTACACGTACAAGGCTGGCGTGGCACCTAGATTTCATTCATATCTCTTAGCTAACTCATCATAGAGTATCATCAATTGCATCACACAAGTTGAATTGCCAAACCGATAACCATAGAGCTGAGACTACCAACCGGTAGTCACACTTAGTGAAACCCTGACATCGGTTCACTACATCTCTTCATACCTCTTCATACTGGTTCACCAACTTCTTTCAATCTACATACCAGTTCACTTACAATTATTGACATCAATGACAACATACATTATCATCATATCAACATGTCGGTTCATCATATGCCAATGATATCCAACATTGAGAACTATGGAAAATACCTCTATTAATAAGGATACCTTGGTTGGGAAGTTATCTGCTTTCAAGCTTGAGGAATTTGGACCTTCTAGTGTTGTGAAATCTGAACCTATTTTTCATGCATCTACATCATCTACTGACAAGAGTGATTGTAAAACTTTATATGCAAAGGAACTAGAGGATATGAAGAAAGAAGATGAAGAATTTGAGAAAATTGAACCCTTATTTACCAGAAGAGTACTTAAAGGACCGACGGGAAGTAAGTATGAAGAAAAATCACCTTTTAAATACTTTGCATGTAATAAGATAGGTCATTTTGCATCTATATGTCCTAAAAGGAATTCAAGATTTGAAGAAAGAGCTAGAAGATCTTTTAGGCTTAATGATTATTATCAGAACAAGCATAAGTAGAGGAAAATAAAGACAAATCATGCTACTATGCGGATGAGGAAGGTGTTACTGATTCTGATGATGAACCGACACTAGATTCAACTAGTGGATCTGACAATGGAAAGGAATTGGTATTTTTGGCTATCAAGGAAGATGATCTGGTACCTAAAGAGAAGCCCCTTTCTACTAAAATTGAAGACAAGGATAAGTGGGTAATTGAAAGTGGATGTTCATATCATATGACTAGAGATAAAAGGAAGTTCTTATCTATGCAAGAATTTGATGGTGGTATAGTTATATTTGGAGATGAAAAAGAATGTATGATCAAGGGAAAATAAAAAATATCATTAAATGGTAAGCATAACACTTATAATGTTTACTATGTTGAAGGTTTAAGGAATAATATTTTGAGTATAGGATAGTTGGTGGATAAGGGATTTCAGTTACAGTTCAAGGATGGAAAATGCAAGATTATCAATAGTTCTGGACTAGAAATTGCAATCAGTACACAGACTAAAGGTAATATATTTCATTTGAACTTTGGTGAGAAGACATGTTTGATTTCACAAATTGATTAGAGTTGGCTATGGCATAAGAGGTTGTCATGTGAATTTTGATTGCATTGTGAAGATCAGTTCTACTAAGGCAATTAGAAATATACCTAAGATTGTAAAGCCTTATAATCCAGTATGTAAGGAATGTCAAATGGGAAAACAAGTTAGAACAACTTTTAAGAGCATACAAGACAAATCTAATGATGTTCTTGATCTTATTCATATTGATTTGTGTGGTCCTACTAGAATCAGAAGTTTTCATGGTGATAGATATTTCCTACTAATCAATGATGATTATTCTAGAATGATGTGGGTTACTTTTCTAAGGGAGAAGTTTGAAGCATTTCCAAAGTTTGAAATATTTAAAGCTAAAGTTGAGATTGAGACAGGATTGAGGATTAAATGTTTAAGGTCAAATCAGGGTGGAGAATTCATATCTAGTAAATTTAACAACTATTGTGAGAAGAATGGGATAAGGAGATAGTTGTCTGCACCCCAGACACCTCAGCATAATGGAGTCGTGGAAAAGAAGAACATGACTATCTTGGATGAATCTAGAACTATGATGATGGAAGCTAATCTGCCTCATATCTTCTAGAGAGAAGCTATAACCATGGTAGTATACAAATTCAATAGATTTCATATAAAAGGAGATATTGGTAAGACGCCTTATGGGTTATGATTTGGTCATACACTGATAGTTAAGTATTTCAGAATCTTTGGTAGTAAATGCTATATCAAATGAGATGATTCAATTGGAAAGTTTGATCCTAGATATGATGAAGGAATATTTCTTGGTTATTCTAATGAAAGCAAAGCATATAGATGTTATAACAAAATATTGTAGATAATTATGGAGAGCACAAATGTGAAAGTGGATGCATAGAATAAAAGTAAAATCAAAACCTATGAGAGAGAACCAATAATAGAAATGATCATAACTAAACCAATGGCACCTAGATCGGAACATAATGTTGAACCAATTACTTTTGTAGTACCAAAAAATTCTATAGTAACTAAAGATGAGGACAAAGGAACAGAAAATCAAAAGACTCCTAGGTATGTAAGGTTGAATCATTCTAAAGATCAGATCATTAGAGACAAAAGGAAAGGAGTGATGATGAGAAGAAGGTTGGCACCTAATGGGGTATGTTTCATTTCTCAAGTTGAATCGAAATCAGTAATTGAAGCTTGTAAAGATGAAAGTTGGATGGAAGCTATGGAAGAAGAATTAGATTAGATAGAAAAGAATAACATATGGACTTTAGTTCCCCAACCTAAAAATAAGAATGTTATTGGAACTAAATGAGTTTTTAGGAATAAATTGAATGAGGATGGACAAGTTGTGAGGAATAAAGCTAGATTGGTTTGTAAAGGATATTTTCAAAAGGAAGGAATTGATTATGGTGAAACCTTTGAACCGGTAGCTAGGATTGAAGTTGTGTGATTATTTCTTTCTTATGTTGTTAAGTGTGCATTTATGAATGGAGATCTTGAAGAGGAAGTTTATATTGAGGAACTTGATGGATTTTCTCTTTTAGATGAAAAAAACATGGTTTGCGGGTTAAAGAAAGTTTTATATGGATTGAAACAAGCCCCTAGAGCTTGGTATGCAAGACTGGATAAATATATTTTGAAGCTTGATTTCACTAAAGGTAATGTTGACAATAATTTATAATATAAGACCACTGATGATGACATATTGATTATTGAGGTCTTTGTTGATGATCATTTTTTGAGGTGAAGATAAGTTGTGTATGGAATTCCTTACAATATGAAGAATGAGTTTGAGATTTTTATTGTCATGCCCAAACTTCTGGGTAAAAATGCAACAACAAATTTTTTTTAAACAACACAAAAATACTAGATGTTCATTGAAAAAAGATGAGAATATTAAGTTTGTCTACTAAGAGCTAACTCATGTGTTTAAAAGATTGGGTTCCTAAGTTAATTTAATTAGTGCAACAAATATAGCATTTACATGTTTAACACTGAAATAATTTTACCCAAGTTATCACAACTTTATTTATTAATTAATTAAATTTCCCCAATTAATTCTTTAATTTTTAAATCAAGAGATAATAATCATCCCTAATAGTATTTAATTACTTTTGATATTAATTAAAATAATGCTAACACATATTAATGGTATTCAAAAATAATTAATCTAGTGATAGTATATTGTTTTAAAATTCGCCTATTAAAGTTGACTAAATCAATATAATAACTTCCTAGTCAATAACTTCACATTAATGTCGAAATAATTTTCCCTTAAACATTAAATATTTAATATTTAATATCCAACATTTAAATTACCCCTTTAACCTAAAATTGCTCATTTTACTTTATAAAATATTCACTAGTAAACTCTTTAAGAAAATTACCCATAGATGTGTATAATATTGTCTATATAAATATATATTTACATTTCCAACTTAATCCCTACTAGCTATAATAAAAGAATAACTAACCTAAAATAATTATCTTAAATCAAATGGGGTTTTCCATTTCAAATTTTAAATGAACTTTCCCTCCCTTAACATTTTTTATTACACTTCACTTCCCTTTACATTAACCCTAACTAGGGTTTATTTATTTGATATTCTTATGACTCCATTCTTTTCTTTTTCTTTTGCTATTCATTTACCCTAACCTAAAATTGGGTTGGGGTTTTATGTTACTAACTTATTCTCTTTTTTTTTGTGACTGTGTGTGTGTACAGGTGAAGGGACGACGGAGGCAGACAGGCCATGCCGGTGGAAGGGCACGACGACGAGGATTGTGAGCTGAATGGCAGCATGTGGGCACCACTGTGGATACCCACAGTGGTGGGCCAAGCCTCCACTATGGTTACTCATGACAATATAATTTTTTTTTTAACAATTTCTATTTTTTTGGTGCCTATTTTTCTTTATAATATATATAAATATACCAAAAAAAATAGAAATTGTTAAAAAAAAACAATTATATTGTCGTGAGTAACCACAGTGGAGGATATATATATATATATATATATATATATATATATATATATATATATATATATATATATATATATATATATATATATATATATATATATATATATATATATATAAACATATGCATAATTGTGATAGAATGCTCAACTGATGGATTGAACCAGATTCAAAGATAGAGGATATATATATTACAGTTCAAATTATATATTTAAAAAAAAAAAAAAACCTAGAAATATTATATACAAGTTTCTTTACAGGTTTATAGTATATGTTTTTTTTTTTGGTTAATGCAGCCTACATTTCAAATTCATTTTTTTTTATACAACAGTTTAGTTAGAAGTAATACAATGGATATTAATATATATATATATATATATATATATATATATATATATATATATATATATACTTAAATCTTCATTTTATTTTCTTTTCATTAACTTAGAGTAGGTATATTTTAACGCACAAAATGTATTCTTTTCTTTCTACATCATGAAGTCTTTTTTTTTTTTTTTTTAATAAACTAAGAGTGCATAGATTTAATATTTCCTCTAAAATGTGTATTTCTAGATTTACTAAATGTAGAGTTTTATAGAAATGCAATGTTGAACTTTCAATTCCAGAATTTATAAATTTAACAGAAATGCTTTATTCTACAGCTGCAACTAAATCTTTCAGATTTCTCATTTAATCATTTAAACAATAAGATGCATATATTGAAAGGGATTAAAAGTAACTGCTGAGAAGTATTTACATATATATATTTTTTCTTAAAATACAGACATAAAATAACATTTCTTATCTATTAACCACTACACATCTAACATTCATTTTGCAGAGTCCAAGGGGTTGAGCTTAATTGGTTAAAACATTGGGTTCTCACTATGGAGACTCAAGTTCAATTCCCAATAGGGACATCTAAAGTGAAATTCTAAGTTGTGACTCTTGGCCTTCCATAGGATGGGGAAGGTCTTGGGTCAATCTAATCAAACATAATAATAATAATTCAAAATATTGTAGCTAAAAAAACATTCATTTTGTAGAAAAGATAAGATTAATGAAAACAACTTAAAAATATATATAACTATTTCCATTTTATCATGGATTTCTTTCAATAGCTAATTTAATAGAAAGAAGATTTCATTCCTACTTTATTTCAAGCAATAAATAATATAAGGGGATAACACAAATGCTTCTTTTATTTTATTTCTTTCAAATGAAACTACTCAAGTAAATATACCTTTTTTTTTCTTTGTTTTCTTTACACAAAATTAGGAAGGTTACAAACTCAAGCCTCCTCATTTCTACAAAATGAGGGCTTGTCAAAAATACATTTTCTTTGCTTTGAAACTCAATACATTAAATAGGAACTTGCAAGTAAACTTTACTCCATCCTTTACTCCCAAGAAAACCTGCAATTAAATTTGTAGGTTGTGACCATGGAGGCTCACCTCCCAACCTAGGCTTACATGAAGCCACCCGTGAGCTAGGAGAACCAAGGCTAAATGGGATACAAACATTTTAAACATAACACAAGAAAGACTCACAACATTTTAACTCCCAACCCAAGGATAAACGAAGTCACCAAGTGACTATTTCTTTTGTGGGGTAAAGGTGGACCAAGTACCTAGAGGAGAATCTGTAATATGGAGAACACAATACCTTTACAAGGCTACCAAAGTAGAACCACCACGATTCACATACTTTTCCCAAAATACCATTATGTCTACCATGACATACAAGCCCAAATCTCCCCTTATGACCCCCTTTGTATACACATAAAAAGACAATGTAGCAAGGGTCCCATAACCCTTGTGTATCTCTCTCTTTCAAGAAGAGAGTCTCTACACTCTTAGGTTGTCAAGCAGCCCTTCACCCAAAAGGATACTCTACCCTCCCAAGGGTGAGTATGGCCTTGAAACACCCAAATACATAAATCATTCAACAAATAAGGAAAAAAACAAGGAAGGACTCAAGATGAGCTTCCCAAAACTACAAGAAAACAACCAAGAAAAGAACATACAAACTTTCTTCACATTGACACTAAGAGCAATTGTAAAAATGAATTTCTACCAACCTTAATCTTACAAATGGAAATGAGGAGAAGTTGAAGAAGAGTTGCCCAATCCACTATTCTTTTTCCTTCTCCATACTTAGAAAATGCAAATCCAAGAAACCTAAAAAGAAAATACAACAAGAATTCCAAGTCTCCAAAAATAGAGAGTGGGTGATCAAAATCCTAAATCTCAAACCCTTACCTAAGTAGACTCTCCTCACTCTTTCCAACCTATTGGAAAGGGTGAAAGATTTCATAGATTGGTCTTCCCAACCTCTTATAGGATCTCTATAAAAGGCAACCCAAAAAGGTAAAAGAAAAATGGGTAAGAGCAACTATCACTCAATTGGAAGGTTGTCTAACCTAAGAGAAATCCTCAAAAGTTGAATTTCGGCCATCTTGGAAAAATAATCTTTTGAGGTGTCTTGACAGTCACATGTGAGTGGATACATGGTTAAAATTCACTTTTACCCATAGGTATAACACATGGACCTTTAAAAATACCCCTAACCTAATCTTAAGAGTTAGTTTGACCCTCTAGAAACTCACTTAAAGTTTACCTATGGGTCAACCTTGAGTTGACCTTCCTAATGGCTCTCTATCCAAGACTCAATTAGAACCATACTAAGATTTTTTTTAATTGCATTGGTTATACAAATTTCCTCCAAGGGACACGTCACTGCCAACTCATTTCACAATACAAGTGTCAAGTGACACCATACATATACACAATACTTAAATACACATGGCAATGCCCCTTTTGGAATTAAGAAATTTAACGAATTAAATTTAAACACACATTCAAGCATAAACATTTACAAATAAAATACATTACACATGAGGTGTTGTCTTTCCAAATAGACAACCCTTGGCTTCACAAACACACATAGGTTTAGCTTAATTCTCTGAATATTTTTCATGGGCACATGGATTAGTTTTCTTGCACAACTCACTTAACACATTAGTAATCTCAATTAGCCACATATAATATTAATATATGAAAAGAATACAATTCAGACACTTTGCATAAAAATTTTATTATAACAATCAAATTACCATTTATCCCATAAAATCCACATAAAATAATTTACTAATTGGCATCATCATAATCATCATGAAATTCAATCATTCATAAGGCATGCATCCATAATTTCTAACATCATAAATAAAGTACTGCAAATCAGAGATAAATGATATAAACCATAGCAATGTTATCCAATCATTGGATCATATAGGATCTATATCCATAATGCATCAAAATAAAGTATCAGTAATAGGTCCAAAACACAAAAAATAACTACAATGCTATGATAGCTCGGAGTAGGGCCTCACACCCTCCCCCTCTAGGCATGAACTTCCTCCTGGAGTTCATCAAAAAGATCAGGGTATTGAGACCTCATCTATTTTGCATCCTCCCATGATGTCATAACCTCATCATAACAATCCCACTAAACCCTAACTTGGTCTAGCTCTCGGCCTCGAAGAGCCAGCGTTCGGTGAGCCAAAATATGAATTAGCTCCAAAGCCAGCTGGCCGTCTGAATCCACCTGCAAGGCATCCCAATCTAGAATATGAGACTCATCATAAATAACTTCCTCATTACTGACACATGAAACACATCATGGATGCATGACAGGCTAGGTGGCAAAGCTAGATGATATGCAACTGGTCCTATCCTCTCAAGGATCTCAAATGGTCCAACAAAGTGAGTGTTGGCATTATACACTCAGATGAGAATGGTTGATGTTGTGATTGATGGAAACCAACTGGTAACAAGGTTCAAAGGTTATACCGGCAATCGACTTTGCATACTAGCACCGATAGCTACAACAAAGATCATTCACACCGACATCCAGTTACACTAACAATAGATGACACTAGTACACCAAGCCAACATGGATATAATTTTGTTTATGAAAAATAAATTGTAATGAAATTAATTATTAGTATAGCCAACATGATGTATTGTAAAGACTCATATATGTATGAATCTTGTAGGTCATTTGTAGGTATTATTATGTGTGGAAATTATTGTAAGGTGAAAGTGATAGGATAAAGATATAATATCGGATAGTTGTTTATGCACTCTGATGTATTTATCCTAAGAGAGAATTTTAGTGTCCTAAAATTGTGACACTTGCAATTTTGACTGCATTTGGGTCTTCATGATGGCGACGCAACACTAAACCTGAATGGAGACCCCGAAACTTGTTCATGACACCAAAAACTGCATTTTTCAGCACCCTGGCTTGATCCTCCTTACACCCTGTTGTCCCGGGAGGTGGGACCATGGTGCCCAGTGCCCTGGTCCTTTAGGACTAGGGCGCCTAGTGCCCTAGTCCCTAGCCCTATTTTGGGCCCGGTCTCTTTTGGGCATCGGGTCTTTAAGTTTGCAATTTGGGAAATAATGTTTCCTGGTCGGCCCAAGGTCAGAAAAATCAGTCTATCAGCCCTAATTGACAAGTATATAAACTACATTTCCCCTCCCATTTGAAGAGGCAAGGAAAAGGAGGAAAATATATGCAAGCAAGAGGCAGAAGCAATATTCAAACATTCAAGCATTCAAGCATTCCTTCAAGCAATTGAGCATTCTAAGTCTCCATTCAAGGCTAGGTGTTCCATTCAAGACAAGGATTCAACCATTGAAGAGGAGATCACTTGCAACATACAAAATACAACATTCATTACACCTTCGCATGTAAGAATACAAACATTCTTACAACAAGGTATCAGTACTTGTTTACATTACAAACATTTACATTTACAACATTCTCATTTCTTGGTTAATTCCAAAACCGGGGTTTGACCTAAAGGCAAACCCCTAATCCCTAATCCCCCAATCATCCTCTCTTTTCTGTGTGTAGGTTGCAGGTACGTGGTTGTAATTGAAGATCTGGAACCCTTGTGCAGAGACGAACAGATCCCCCTTCATTTCGCAGATTTTTCGAAGGACCGTGTGCATGCCGGGCGCCATTGTCCCATCAACTTTCGCTCAAATTTGCAGAACAACATCATCTCGACATTTTACTGCTAATTCCAGGTCCGTAGCTTCATCCCGTATCCCTATCTCTGTTTATAAGAGAATCTTTCCTACTTTACATGCATTCCTAGTTCAATCTTTCTATCTACAATCTTTACAAAAGAGGGTATCCTTGATGTCTCAACCCTTGAAACTCATTTAGAATCCAATCCTGCATTGTGTGGGATTGGATCTTATGGGCATCAACCCCTCTTTTGAATGTAAAGTCCCTCCTAAGTGAAAACCGTCAATCCTAGTGACCCCCTTTCTCCTTGGAGTGGGGGAGAACACCTAGGGTTCGATTTTCCACTTTACATTTTGGTGAACCCGACGTGAACATCCTAATTCTGATTATTCATGGTTAGATCTGAAAAATTTGCTCCCTTAATTACATTTCCATGTTTGATCTTTTGCAAATTTTAGAGGCTAATTGCATAAAAACCCTAAAATTTTGTTTTTAATAATTGAGCTTGCGAAATGTTTAATTGTTAATGCTTGTTTTAGATCTACCCTTCTACTGCAAATTGTCAAATCATATATGTGCTTTAATTTTGAAAATTAAGTGGTTAAGTGTCAAAACCCTAATTTTTAAAACCCTCTTGATTCAGCCTTTGACTGATGATTTCACTGATTAAAACACCTCCAAATCGGCTGTAACTTTGGATTCCGCAACAAAATCATAATATCTCTCATCCCTGAAAATTTGGAAAAAAGTTGCGAGGACCGTGTGCACCCCGAGCGCCATCATCCCTGACATTTTTTCTGAAATTTTGGGAGCTAGATCTTACTATATTTTTCTGCTAAAATCCAGAATTTTGGCTGATTTTATCAATTCTAACACTTTCAAAATTAAAGTCAAAGTTGGTCTAGCGATTGCTTGGATTAAGGCTTCTAATCATTCAAAAATTATTGAAATTGAAATTCATGTCAAAATTGTGTTTCTTACTATCCTAAATCTGAAAAGTGTGTTGGCATTCATTCGAAATTTCAGTGCTTTATTCAATTTTTTGCAATTTGTGACTTTTGAAATTAAATGTTTAATTGCAACAACCTTGATTTCCACTTTCAAAATTGAATTTTGCATGAAATTGAGTCAATTTTTAAATTTCAAAACCTGCATTGCTTTTAGTATTCCCTCTAAAATCATAAAATTCAAAATTTCAGTTTCCCTCTCTTTTTTCAAAATTCAAATTTTGCATTTTTCAACAATCTTGGTGGGGTTCAATTTTGAGATTGCAACTTTAATTTGGCCTATCTACAGATCGTAAAATCACTCAATTTTTTCAGATTAGCTCTAAAATCATCATAACTTTCATCCTTGCAAATTTTGAAAAAAGTTGCGAGGACCGTGTGCACTCCATTAGCCACGGTCCCGGACATTTTTTCCGAACTTTCGGGAGATTGTCCTGATTGTATTTAACAGCTTAAATCTAGGAGATTGACTGATTTTATTGAAATTTGCTTCCTCTAAATTCAAAATTTTCTCTCTCTCCCTAGTGCATGAGTTTTACAACAATAAGCCCTACTTACACTATTCCCATTAGACGAAGCCTTAGAATTAACTCTTTCCAAGGTTTAATTACTGAGGAGATGGAACCTAATTTGAATGGCCTTTTTAATGAGGACATGGGTAATTCCTCTAATCCTCCTAATGATGAAGAAGCTCTCCATGAGGTTTCTGAAGAACAACTTTCGAAATTGGATAACCAATTTGATGATTTTCGACAATGGATGTCTCAAGAATACCTTGATAGTCAAGCTCTTCCTTTAATTGAGGGTCTAAAACGTATGGTTCAAAATGATAAGAATGGAATTGATATTTTGTGTAGTATTGCACACATTGTGGATTCAAATGTGATGCCTTCGAAGAGTTGTGCTGAAACTTTGGGTTATACACAACCTCCTACTCAAGTCAATCATTCTATTCCTTTGACAACTTCTATTGCTAGTATACCTACTTTTACATCAAACATAATGACTACTTCAATACAAGACATTCCTCCTATGATCACCAGTCATAGGGGCAATCCTTCTTCTTCAATTAACCCTCTTCCTTCATTCAATCTGACTTCTTCATTCATTCCTTCAATGAGTGTTCCTATTACATCTCCACAAATGAACCTGGAGCAAGGGGGCAATTCGTTTAACCATTCCATTCCTCCTTGTAGTGTTCCTCCTTTCCAATCATCTCCTATGACTAACTATCATAGTGTCCCACCACCTTACTCTCTACCTTCTTTCAATAACATAACACCTCCATCTCAATCTAACACATCTAATATGAAC
Organism: Cryptomeria japonica; assembly: GCF_030272615.1. Lineage (NCBI taxonomy): Eukaryota > Viridiplantae > Streptophyta > Pinopsida > Cupressales > Cupressaceae > Cryptomeria > Cryptomeria japonica. The sequence continues at coordinate 780,532,894 of NC_081407.1, forward strand.
TCTTTGACTGAAGCGACCATTAACAATCTTGGACAAACTGTCTCTTCTTTACAGCAACAAATTGCGTCTATGAATCAATCTAAGTTTAGTGTGCCCACATTTGATGTTGCGAGCCCACTTTCTCTTGACATTGTTTGAGCTATCCCCCCTAAACATGTTGAAATTCCGCATTTGGAGCTTTATAATGGTAAGGGTGACCCTCTAACACATGTTAAGACCTTTCAAACAATATGTACTGATTTTGCTTATGACCAAAGGTTGCTTGCAAAACTATTTACTAGAACATTAAGAGATAAAGCCCTACAATGGTATTTCTCGTTGCCTTCCTATTCTATTACTTCTTTCCAACAACTTACAAATGCTTTTATTCAACAATTTCAAAACAATATAAGTCCTAAAGTTACTTTGATTGATTTAATGCATTGTAAACAAGGTGTTAAAGAAAAAGTGACTGATTTCATTGGTAGATATAAGCATTTGTATGCCCAAATTTCTTTTCCAGTACCTGACAATGATATTCAAAGAATCTTTATTTCTAATTTATAAAAAGATATTAGAGAAAAACTCCTATTTTCTGAGTTTACTTCTTTCCAACAGTTGTGTGCAACTCTTCACAATTATCAACTGACTGTGAGTCAAATGGAACAAGCAAATCCTATGGCTCCGAGTGATAAGGGTGATAGTAGTCAACAACCATTTGGGAAGTTTAAACCGAACAAAGAGTCCATTAAATTCAATGAAAACATCATCAACAACAATGTGAATGCAGCATCAGGTGTGCCTCCTATTTCTAAGTTTTTCAAGAAAGAAAGTTTACGCCTTTGAATGAATCATTGCATAGTATTATGAATCAATTATTGGAGCAAAATGTGCTTACTCTTCCTCCTATAAGGCAAATAGATCCTGCAAAGATTAATTCACCCTATTTTGATAACAAATCTTTTTGTCAATTTCATCGTCAACCTGGGCATGATACTGAAAAATGTTTTGCTTTAAAGGGTAAAATTCAAGATTTGATTGATAATAATACTATCTCTGTTTCTGGTGTGAATGATAAAGGCAACACATCTGTAGCTCCTCCTAACCAAAATCTTAAGATTTTTACTGATCCATTACCTTCTCATACCTCTAATGCGATCGATACTAATGATTCCTCTGTCTCACATGATGATCTTGTGTCTATCACTCCGAATGTGATTAACTTTGTAGAGCAGCAGAAAATCCCTAGAGAACCTTCCATCACCTTTGATTCTAGTGAAACTATCAGGGCACCTGATGGTCCTTTATATATAGTTGCAAAAGTCAACAATACACCTTGTCGTGGAGTGCTTATTGATCCTTCTTGTATGGTTAATGTCATTACTGAAGAATTTCTTTTTACTTTGCAATTGAATCAAGTGATCTATGATGAAACAAATGTGGTTGTGAAATTATTTGATGCATTTTCTTCTCCTGCAATTGGTTCTATTACATTACCTATTGAGGTCCATAATAAATCTCTTGATGTGCACTTTGCTATTATTCCATCATCTGAACAATTTCGTGTGAAGCTAGGCCATTCTTGGCTATCTTCCATGAAAGCTATTGCTTCTCCTATTCACAAGTGTTTGAAATTTCCCCATAATGGTGAAGTTGTTACTGTCAATCATAGTCTCTTTAAACCAGCTGAAAGAACTTCTAGCATTCCTATTGATTATTTCTGGCTTAAACAATTCCAATCTCTTCCACCGCGAAGTGATCATCTTTTCAAATCTTATCAAAAGTGGAAAAAAGATATGATCCTATCTCTAAGTGAACCTAGAACACCCAAACTTGATATTCCTATCATTCTTGAGAAGGAAGTTCTTCCTTTGAAAGATAAAACTAATGTCTTTCCTCAAGAAGATTCCCAACCCATCCCTATGGATGTGACTATGTCTATGCCTAATAAAATTTCTAAAAGTAGACCTATACCTCCTCATCATGATGGACTTGGTCTCCTTCCTAAACCAAATATTCTTCCTTTATATGGAGCAGTTCCTCCTCCTTCTTCTTATAGAGATAAGAGACCCTCTCCTTCTCCTATTATCCAACCTAAGAGACCACAACCTAAACAACCAAGTGATAAGGATGAGAATATTCCTGCTCCCCAATCTTCTCAACTTCCTACTAAGACTAGACGAAATCGTTCTGCACGTGAATGCCGATGAAAGCATTGTCTTAGAGCTCAGGCAGCTGCTTCTCAAACTTTGCAATCCCCAAAAACACCTTCAGCTAGCATTATTCCATTTTATCCTCAACCAGAAATTGAGCCAAAATCTCCTAAACATAAGATGCATGATGGTCTTGATCCTGTGCGAGTTAAAGATCCTATTTTTATAAATCTTAATGATGATATAGATGAAAATGTTATTCATGATGTTACTTCTTTTCATTCTGATAGTGAATATGAATATGTTGATGTTGATAACCATTTATCTAACGAATTTTCTAAAGCACTTATCCTAGCTCCTAGACAAGAACAACGTGGCTTGGAACATGAACATAGCCCTTGTTTGGGTCTCGTGATAGCTCCATCTATTGTGTTGGATGTTCCTCCTCTAGTGTGTTCCCTACCTTCCTGAAACATTGATCAGCAAGATCGGGGGGTAGATGACGTGCTAGACTAGTTCATTAGCATAGCAGACTCTCTTCTCCTCTCTTGATCTTTTGTTACTTCTTCTATGTGTTATCCTCATTCTTCCATTTGTTGTCCTTAGTGTTGTCTACTTGAGGATGATGCAAAGCATTGCGACCTCTTTTGGTCTCTCTCATGTTGACTCAAAAGACACGTGTTCCCTTCTTCTAGGTGGCCTTCATTGATTGGGGAATGAAGAACAATTATGCATACATACATATGATATACATGAATTATCATATAGCATACTGACCCCAAGGAAAGCGAAGTCACCTTGTGCTTTGTGTTTTGTGTCTATTATCCTTGGGCTTATCTCACACTTGGCGGCTAAATCCTTGTGATAACGTGCTCCTTTCCTTTCTCATTTCCTATATGTATCACTACCTTAAAGCAATCACCCCCGATAAGGCATGTGCGATCGCTTTAACGTAGGGGGGCATACACCCCGTTCATATCTCTTCAAGATACTTGAAAATTTCTTGACAAATTTAGCTTTGCCTTGAAAATTTTTGATATCTTTCTTGCATGACTCATAGTGAGGGAACCTTACTACTGACAGTCATGGTTCTCCCTCGTGATCTTCCCTTTTACTTTGTCAATCGAAGTTGTAAGATCCTTAGTCCACTGGGGGCTTGGTATATCTTGCCTTCTTGACATGGTGAAAGTTTTTCAATGTTGTTTCCCTGTACTTTACCAGAAGTATTGGCGTACGCTTATACTCCCGCTAAAGTGGGGGCTAAATGTAGCATCCTCAAATTGCAACACTTGCAATTTCGACTGCATTTGGGTCTTCATGATGGCGACGCAACACTAAACCTGAATGGAGACCCCGAAACTTGTTCATGACACCAAAAACTACATTTTTCAGCACCCTGTTGTCCCAAGAGGTGGGACCATGGCGCCTAGCGTCCTGGTCCTTCAGGACTAGGGCACCCAGCACCCTGGTCCCCTAGGACCATGACGCCCAGCGCCCTGGTCCCTGGCCCTATTTTGGGCCCGGTCTCTTTTGGGCATCGGGTCTTTAAGTTTGCAATTCGGGAAATAATGTTTCCTGGTCAGCCCAAGGTCAGAAAAATCAGTCTATCAGCCCTAACTGACAAGTATATAAACTACATTTCCCCTCCCATTTGAAGAGGCAAGGAAAAGGAGGAAAATATATGCAAGCAAGAGGCGGAAGCGATATTCAAACATTCAAGCATTCAAGCATTCCTTCAAGCAATGGAGCATTCTAAGTCTCCATTCAAGGCTAGGTGTTCCATTCAAGACAAGGATTCAACCATTGAAGAGGAGATCACTTGCAACATACAAAATACAACATTCATTACACCTTCGCATGTAAGAATACAAACATTCTTACAACAAGGTATCAGTACTTGTTTACATTACAAACATTTACATTTACAGCATTCTCATTTCTTAGTTAATTCCAAAACCGGGGTTTGACCTAAAGGAAAACCCCTAATCCCTAACCCCCCAATCATCCTCTCTTTTTTGTGTAGGTTGTAGGTACACGGCTGTAATTGAAGATCTGGAACCCTTGTGCAGAGACGAATAGATCCCCCTTTGTTTCGCGGATTTTTCGGAGGACCATGTGCACGCCGGGCGCCATCGTCCTGTCAACTTTTGCTCGAATTTGTAGAACAGCATCATCTTGACATTTTACTACTAATTCCAGGTCTGCAGCTTCATCCTGTATCCCTATCTCTATTTATAAGTGAATCTTTCCTACTTTACATGCATTCCTAGTTCAATCTTTCTATCTACAATCTTTACAAAAGAGGGTATCCTTGATGTCTCAACCCTTGAAACTCTTTTAGAATCCAATCCTGTATTGTGTGGGATTGGATCTTGTGGGCTTCAACCCCTCTTTTGAATGTAAAGTCCCTCCTAAGTGAAAACCGTCAATCCTAGTGACCCCCTTTCTCCTTGGAGTGGGGGAGAACACCTAGGGTTCGATTTTCCGCTTTACAAGAATAAGAGCAGAGCAGAGGGAAGCAAGGTTTTGGTGGAGGTAGAGCTTAAACTGGTATTGAATCTAGCATTGCAGATGCTATTTTGAGTAGTACATTATATTGGATTTAACCATCCAATTTTGTAGTCAGTGGGACTCCTTTTTGTTGTTGAGCAATGAGCTCTAGGCAGTTGGCCTTCCTGCATGGGTAGGCCCCTATTGTACTGAGTAATATTTATTCATATTGGCTAGTGAGTAAATATTGTGGGTCACAAATCCCACCAGGGTTTTTCCCTTACCGGGTTTCCTCACCAAAATATCTTGTGTTATGGTGTGCATTGATGTTCTCTCTCTTATTTCTCTTTACTCCATTATTATTTGTTTACCAGTATATTAATTTGGGTTGTAAAGTTGCAAATAAGTTTAAATATTTCATCTATGGGTTACACACTGATTCACTCCCCCCCTCTTAGTGTCTTTGGGGCTAACCAAGTATCTAACAATTGACATCAAAGCATGGTCCTCTATTTGCAGAAGCCTAATAGCTTGAGGAAGATTCTGAAACTAGTACCGGTGGAAAGTTTGAGACACCTATTGGAAGGAGTTCTTGAAGATTTTGATGCAGAAAAAATGAAGAATATCAAACTAGAAGATGAACTCAGAACTACTCGAGATTTAATTAAAGCACTCTAAGAAAACTTGGTTATAGCAAAGAATAAAATAAAAGAATTACATGTGCAACTACAAAACCAAGATGATGAAGAAAAAGAAATTCTCAGAGATATTGTAGAGAAACTGAGATAAGAGAATAGTAACATAAGGAATGAGATGCAAGATTTAACCATAAGACTATGTAAGGATATTGAAGATAGAAAAAGGAATGAGGAAGATTTGGCTAGAAGACTTAATGAAAGAGCTGATGAATCTACAAGGCTTAGTTATGAAAATGATATGCTTAAAATAGATTTGATTTGCATGCAACATGAAAAAGAGGAACTTATGAGACAAGTTAATACCTTGGAAATTGAGTTGGTCGCTGCAAATGAATACAAAGACAAATTCAAGAATAGTTCATACAAACTTGATGATATGTTGAAAAGTCAAAAACCTGATGGAGGAACAGTTGGACTTGGATTTGAACATGGAGAAAGTTCTGGAACTGCAAACAATCATGATCACAACAAATTGGTAAGACAACCTAATGCTTATAAATTCAATGGGAAATGTTTTAATTGCAACAAATCATAGAGCAAATCATTGCAAATTTAAAAATAATTAGAATACAAACTTACCCACTAGTCAATGTTCTAAATGCAATATTTATGGTCATAACTCAGATATGTGCATAATGAATGTGAAATGTTATGTTTGTGGTAGATTTGGACATCTATCTAATCAATGCAGAATTCAAACCAGTCAAGGTTATGGAAAAGCAATTCAAAGAAACAATGTAACTTGTTATGCATGTAACAAGATTGGGCATATTGCAAAATTTTGTAGAATCAAGAATTTACTGGAAAACAAGAGAGGATCTAATGACAAAGGCAAGGAAAAGGTAAATTAAATCAAGTAAGAATTTACTAAACAATGGATCAGGAAGAGAGATTAGAGAAATGATGAGTTTGTCTCTACACCAGCATAACAGAGCAATCTTGCACCAGCAGGAGGCTCTTCATCTAACTAAGGAGTAATCCTTAGGGGTAAGGCAACTAATTGAAGATCATACATTTTACCCTTAGATGGTGATAGGAAGTCTCAATTCTTCTTTACCAGTAGACATGTTAAGTATTCACTTAACTAGAGAAGCATTTAATGTGGCTGTTGGTAGAGCTTTTTGGTTATAAAGCGCGATAAATCTCTCATTTCAAATTACCAAACATTCAAATATTTGAAGAGCTTGAAAGAGAGCAAAGGCATTCAAGAGGTGAAGCAACAAGATATTTTCAGGGCATTCAAAGAATTTCACTTGCAGAGAAAGGTATTTATTTAGTATCATGGCTTCTTCATCTTCTGTTCTTGAATTCATTTCAAACCCTATTGTGGTGGAAAATGTTAAGCATCCTAGACCCATTTTCAAGATAATTCCTAAGATAGAAAAGTCTGATGACTCCATTGGTGCATTTTCTAAGATTCCAAAGGGAGTTGCATTTGCTAAAGACCCTAGGGAATGCATTCACTATAACATCAAAGATTTAGGGTCCGATGATTTGAAAAACATGTTCATGAATGTTATAACTGATAAAGAAGGTTTAGTCAAACCGGAGCACAATATTGTTGAAAACTTAGGATTTGTAGATAACTTGAACATTCTTGAATTTCCAAATGAAATTGTCCATTATGTTCTTAGAAGAGTTCACTTAGGGTTAGTGATATCACTGATGAAAATGTCAAGTATGTAAGTATGGTGATTGGTTACAAAGTTGCTCATACCAATAGGCTGAATTTTGTTTCTAGTCTATGCATTCACAATGCTCATGAAATAGTGAAAAACAATGCTAAAATTGATATTTGTGAATGGTTGAAAGGTGAACTAATGGACAATATGAGTAAGATTAAAGGTGACAAGAAAGGAACTTTCTGATTTAGAAATATACTTGTATGTCTAATGCTTTATTTCTCAAAGGAGATTCATGGTATAGGGAACAAGGACTTTGCATATGATATCCCTATTGGAAAATAGATCAAGGAAGCAATTGTCAGCATAGATTCTGAAGGTGACAAGCAGGTAAAACAATATTTCAAGAACCTTCAAGCTAAAATGAGGCAAAGGGAAAGGATTCCCCAAAGTATTTTTGACAAGTATGATAAGAAAATATGCTTTGTTGTTAAGAGAGATGAGACATGGATGGAGGCAGTCACTCCTAGAACTATTTGGATAATCGAGATGCGTTACGAAGTGGATTTGAACATTCTTGAATCTTATGAAAAGATACTTCTTGATGCACCAAGAGAACCTACAAAGAAGATATCTGGTACTGCAGAAACCATTGAGAGTAAGGTAACTATATTGAAGTAGAGGAAGAAAAGAGATAAGATAATGAAAGATACTTCAAAGTTTGTTGCTGATGTTAAGAAAGGGTTACTTGGTCTTGATCAGATGAGTGGTGTTGTTGAAATCATGAAAGAAAATAAAACTAAACAACAACCGGTAGCACATGTTTCACTTGTTGTTACTTCATTTAAGACCGATAGTGACAATGCTGCATAATTCAAAAGGGTAGAAAGGAAGAAAAGGAAATCCTCACCGGCACCTACTCCATCTCCAAAGAGAACAAGAACACTTAGAAAGAAACAACAGGCTATGAGAGAGCCCAGTGATCAGAAGAAGAAAGTTTCATAGAATCCACCAGAACCTAAGGTAATAGATACTCTTTCCTTGGAGGAGCTTGTTAATGAGATAACTCAGGATGGAAATCTTGGAAATGTTGATAAATTTTATCATTCATTTGAAGATTTTGATAAGGATACTATTGAGGAAAGTATAATTTTATATCTAGACATATATAAGAAGGTACTTATTGAGGTTGTAGATGTTCTTCCAAGTGATTTATATCTGAGACTTGAAGCCAAGAGAATGTCTATCATGGAACTTGATAAGAAATTGAAGGTTGAGGCTCTGTTGGTGGTTCACCCTGTCAACTCTAGAAGGGAGATAAATGATTTAATTGTTGAAGCCAACTAGACAATTTTGTTAGTGGTCACCGGAAAGTTAGCCTCATGGCCGACAAAATAAAAGAAATTGTAGATGAGACAACTGACAAGTGGGATATATTCTTTGTTGAAAAGGAGAAGAGGGAATAAAAAGATAGAGAGAAAATTGATAAATCCTTCACTAAAGTATACCAGAAGACAGACAAAGGTAAATGTAAGATTGGTAGTGTTCCCGATCTAACTATAAAGGATAACTTACCCCCACCAGATGAAGACACCCCACCGGTAGTGGCAGAGGCACCAATTGAGATAATAGATCAACATGAAGAAAGGAAATCAGAGGAAGTAAAAATAGACAATATTGATACAGATTCAAACATTTTGTTTACAATATTGATCCGGATGATGGTAAGGATAGTCATGTTGTGACTACTGTCATGCTAGTTGATAAAGAGGAGTTTATGTAGACAATCAGAGAGAAGGGTACCCCATGCTTTTCCATAGTAGTGAAGCCAAGAGAAGAAGTGAGAAAGAAAATGGAAGACAAGGTGCAAGAAAGGACTGCAGGTCCTAGAGAAGTGAAAGAGTTGTTGGAAAGATACAAGGGTATAGTTGTAAGAAGAAAACTAGAGACACTACCACCTTTCAGAGATGTGAGTCACTATATTGACCTTATACCAAGCTCAACATTTCCCAACAAAGTAGCATATAAATTGACCCCTAATCAAAATGAAGAACTTGCAAGGCAAGTACATGAGTTGATAGAAAAAGGGTTCATAAGGAAAAGCATTAGCCCTTGTGTTGTCCCTGTAGTATTGGCTCCTAAAAAAGAAGGTACATGGAGATTATGTACGGACTCAAGAGCCATAAATAAGATCACAATCAGGTATAGGTTCCCTATGTCATGGATAGAGGACTTGATGGACTATCTAGTAGGAGCCAAGTACTACTCTAAGATGGATTTGAAGAGCGGTTACCATCAAATTAGGATAAGAGAGGGAGATGAGTGGAAGAAAGCCTTAAAAAAAAATAGACTTTATGAATGGCTAGTTATGCCATTTGGCCTCTCAAATGCCTCTAGTACATTCATGAGACTCATGAATGAAGTCTTGAAACCTTTTATCAATCATTTTGGTGTTGTGTACTTAGTTGATAATCTAATTTTTAGCAAGAATAGGGATGAGAATATAATACATTTGGATTTGGTATTGAAAAGGTTGAATGAATAGTAGTTGAAGATTAATTTGGACAAATGTGTCTTCTTGCAGGAAGAGTTGGTGTTTCTTAGTTTTGTAATCTCCAAGAGAAACCTCAAGATGGACCCATCCAAGGTGGAAGCAATCCTCAATTGGCCTACACCTAGAAATGCAAGTGAGGTAAAGAGTTTTCTTGGTCTTGCAAGCTTCTATAGGAAATTTATTAATAACTTTAGCGATGTATGTGCACCTATGATTGATACTATCAAGGGAGGTAGAAAATGTCAGTTTGTATGGACTAGTGAAGTAGATAAGTCCTTTGAGTATTTGAAAACAAGGGTAGCGGAGCAACCTATATTGGTTTTACCTAATTTTCATAAGGTCTTCACCATAGAATGTGATGCAAGAAACAAGGAAGTAGGAGTCTTGAGCCAAGAGGGTAGACTAGTAACCTTCTTTAGTGAAAAATTGAATGAAGCCAAAAAAAAAGTACTCAACCTATGACTTAGAGATGTATGAAATGGTCCAATCCTTGATGAAATGGAGGCATTATTTGTTGCCAAAGGAATTTATAGTCTATACTGATAACCATGCTCTGAGTTTCTTGAATAGGTAGGACAAGTTGAATCACCAACATATGAAGTGGATGGAATACCTTCAAGCATTCACTTTCACCATCAAGCACAAGAAAGGAGTAGAAAATAAGGTAGCTGATGCCCTTAGTAGGAGAAACTTGACAATGAAGGAGATTGAGTTGGAGAGATAGGAATAAATTCCATGAAGGATATGTACCAAGTAGATGAGGATTTCAAAGAAGCATACCATGTGTGTCAGGAAATGGGTGACAAGTACCACAAGGAGTTTTCATATTTTATTCTACAGGAAGGTCTACTTTTCAAGGGAAGTCAACTTTGCATTCCTAAAGGTTCCATGAGGAAAAACATTATGAAAGAGAAGCATTGTGGGGGATTGGTAGGTCATTTTGGGATTGACAAGACCCTTGAGTTGGTTAGGATATTTTATTTTTGGCCTAAGATACAGATTGAGATTAAAAAATATGTGGAAGGTTGTATGATTTTCCAAAAGGCCAAGGGTAGCAATTCAAATGGAGGTTTGTATACGCCTTTGCCAATACCAAGAAAGCCATGGGATTGAGTCAGCATGAAATTTGTATTAGGACTTCCAAATACTAAACATGGTCATGATAGCATCTATGTAGTTGTTGACAGGTTTTCAAAAATGGCTCACTTCCTACCTAGTAAACTACACTTGATGCATCTCTTATAGCTGGTATATTCTTCAAGGAGGTTGTAAGATTGCATGGTTTGCCACTGTAAATTATCTCAAATAGGGATTCTAAGTCTCTTGGACATTTTTGGTGAACTCTTTGGAGAAGGTTGGGTACCAATTTGTCATTCACATAATCCTATCATCCCCAATCTGATGGATAGACTGAGGTCATCAATAGGTCACCTGGAAACCTATTAAGGTGTTTGACTAAGGACCAAGGAACTACATGGGATTCAATACTTCCTCAAGAATAATTTTCTTATAATGACTTATTGAATAGAAGCACTGGTTGTAGTCCCTTTGAGATAATGTATGGATCACACCCGAGAGAAGTATTGGAGTTGAGAGATGTGAAAGATTTGGACAAAATAAGTGCTCAAGTAGAGGACTTTGCAGAAGTAATGAGGTATATCCATCAACAAGTCAAGGATATGTTAGAACAAACCTCAAACAAGTACAAGGATGTAGCAAATAGAAAAATGAGAGATTTACAGTTTAAGTTCGGAGATATGGTTATGATTCATCTCAAGAAGGAGAGACTCCCTAAGGACAAACACACTAAGTTTATGATGAAGAAAATAGGTCCTTTCAACATCATTTAAAAATGTGGCAGCAATGCCTACAAGATTGTTCTCCCACCGGATATTGGTATCTCTAATACTTTCAATGTTTCTGATATCTATGCATATAAAGGTCATGTTCTTGATGTGTGTGATGTAGGTTCAGAAGCTTTTAGTAGGGAAGAGATGTTACAAGACCTACCCAGGTAGCCTCATCTTGCAGTTGAGCATGTACTTGATAGGAGGGTGAGTAAGAAAACAAGGAGGCATACTTACTATGAGTATCTAGTCCAATGGAAGGATAAACTCTTAGACGATGCAACTTGGATGATAGAACAGGCTCTAGAGAAGATTGGATGCAAGGTTCCAAATTTGCCAACTCAAGAGACTTAAGTTTTTTCTAACTCTAGGAGTATGGTGTAGGGCACCTCTTGCGTTTGGATTTTTTTTATTTTTTGTGTGTTGGTAGGTGGTCTTACACCCTAGGATTGTGTTTTGGATCAATGTGGATCTTTGGAACCTATGAATGTAATAAAGAACCTTTTGTAAGGTCAGTTGGCTCTAGGTCATCTATAAATCTAGAGACCAACTCTGACCATGGGTTCATCTAGGGTAGGAGATATGTTGTTAACTTTTCCTAAGTTTTGTTAGGATTAGGATTGGTCTACAAGTCCATTAGGGACTTTGGAATGTCAAATTTGAAAAGTTGTCAAAAGATGTAAAAAGTTGCAAAAGTTGCTAAGCAACATTTACCCACTGATTCACAAAGAAGTTCCAACAGTCATAACTAGTTGGAAATAAATTGTAGCCATTGGGGTAAGGCCTATTTTCTCCTTTGAAATCATCCATGAGTAGGTTGGATGATGGATGTAAGAAGGGTGGTTTGAATAAACAAAAAACTCAAATTTTGCCATTTTCACTAGTTTTTCATATTGTACGATTTGATGGAGCATTGGTTGGCATGAAATTTTAAATTGGCTAGATTGTGATGTGAGTCTAGGTTTGAATGCAAGTGGTATGACTAAAATTAGTGGAGTCTGGAGCAAGTTGTGGAATATTTTCCAAAAAATGTCACTCAAAAATCTGGTTCATAGGGTTTCACCAAAAGAATGGCCCTAACTTGCGGATCCTATTGAGGAACTCATCAGCCCTTTGGGAAATGAAGGTTGAGGGTGTGCATATTATGATTCCAAAATGGTGGAATTTAGGAGTGAGTTTTGTTGTGGTTTCCACCATATCCTAGGTTAAACAAAACTACGTGTTTAGCCTATCCTTGAGGAGGAATGAGAGAATAGACACCTAAGAAGAGTTTGGGAACCGGTCTAAGGGTAATTTTGGTTTATTACATACCTAAGAAACATGCCCAAGGATCAAGTTAGGTTATGCAAATCCATTTTTAAGTAGTTGTTGTGGAAAACAGACCTAATTAGGCCTATTAGGTATGTAATTCCAATAGGTTCTTGGGGGCACCGGAGCAGGGTCAAAACTCTATCTTTTGGAATTGAATGTAAGCCCCAAAAGGGTACTCTAAAATGCAATTTTTTCCTAGGATTCTTTGAGGAAAATTTGAACTAGTTGAGAATTGCAAGTCATAAAGGGCTACAAGGTATAGGCCTGTTTGGGGTTCCTTGACCCGGGTGTAGTAGGAAGTCACCAAAATTGGGTGAAAGGCATAGGGTGAGTGATCTTGAATTTCAAATAGTCTAAACCCTCCTTAGGAAGTGTTGTGATTGACTGATTACATTGGTATGTGTATAGAACCCTAGTTGGGGGTTGTAGTAAGCCTTGATTTGACAAAGAAGGGTGTATTGGGTCTTCTTACCTTCTTGTTTCCCACTTTGCATCAAATTGGCACTAAATTGGTCTTTAGGAATAAGTTGAATTAAGAAGGCAGGGTTGTGAGAAATAAAGTGAGAGTAGTTTGAAAAGGATATGTGCAAGAAGAAGGAGAAGATTATGGAGAAACCTTTGCACTAGTGGCTAGCTTGGAAGGAGTGAGAATGCTACTAGCATTTTTTGAATTTAAAGGATTCAAGGTCTACCAGATGGATGTTAAATCAACTTTTCTATATGGCATCCTAGAGGAAGAAGTTTACATAGAACAACTAGATGGATTTTATTTATTTGATGATAAAGACATGGTCTGCAAATTGCATAAGGCACTGTATGGTTTGAAACAGGAACGAAGGACGTGATATGATAGACTACATGCACATTTGATTAAAATTGGATTCCAACATATTAGTGAGGATAGTAATATATATTTGAAGACTGATGGAGATAAAATGTTGATAGCTAAAGTATTTGTAGATGATATAATCTTTAATGGAAATGATGACTTATGTATGGATTTTTATGAAGAAATGAGGAAGGAATTTGAAATGTCTCTTATTGGTGAGATTAAGTTCTTCATTGTGTTATAGGTCTAGGAATTAAATGGTTGTATCTTTATTTGTCAAAGTAAGTATGTTAAAGAGGTGTTGAAGACATTTGGCATGGAAGATTGTAAACTAGCTGGTACTTTGATTGTGATAGGATGCAAATTGTCTAAACAAGATGATTCACCTTTTGTTGATGAGAATGAATATAGGTCTATGATTGGTAAGTTGCACTATGTTGTTCATAGTAGATTTGAAATTGCACATGTTGTTGGATTGGTTGCTATATTTCAGAAAGATCCCAAGGAGACTCACTTGGTGTTGGTAAAGCAGATTTTTCGGTACCTAAAAGGCACAGTTGATTATGGTTTATGGTATCCTTATGAAGGATGTTTTTCTTTGAATGTGTTTAATGTTGCACATTGGGTAGGCAATGTTGATGACCACAAAAGAACTATTGGTGGACCCTTTCTTTGTGGAGGAAGATTAGTAGCATGGACAAGCAAGAAGAAAACTTGTGTTTCTTAGTCAACAACTAAAGCAGAGTATGTTGTAGAATCAATGAATTGCACACAGACAATTGGATGAGACACATGTTAGAAGGATTCAAACTTAATATGTCTGAATTGGTGACTATCTATTGTGACAATACAAGTGCAATCAATATTTCTAAAAAACCCTATATTACATGCTAGAACAAAGAACATTGAGTTGAAGTATCATTTTATAAGAGAAAGAGTATAGGACAAACAAGTTAGGTTGGAGTATGTGAAGAGAAAGGATCAATTACCAAACATTTTTACAAAACCACTACCAAAGACCACCTTTGAGTTTCTTAGAGGTAAATTAGGGGTCAGACCCCTACACTTGAAGAATTAGAATACATGAGATGCATCAATCCAATGGACTTAATGATTTTTCTTCACTGTGGATTGATGAGATGCAGACTACTCCATAGGGGGAGCGGTTCTAATATGATTTGTAGAGATATGGTTAGATGAGATGATGATGGAAGCAACAATATAATAGAAGACCAGTGATTTATTCACACCTTTGGTATTGTTGTCAAAGGGGGAGAAGAAAAAGATCATATTGATAGAGGGAGAAGAAAAAAATCAGACTAATAGTGGGAGAAGATGAGAAGAAATCTATTAGTAAAAGGGAAAAGTATCAGACATGGAAGATGTAGTGGAACTGGTGGAAGAGTTGCCACAAGATTTGAGGTGTAGCAGAGATTGTTAGACAATTCAAATAATAGTAAGACAACTGATAGGGGGGTGAATCAGTTGTTCCTGATTATAGAAACCATTAGCAATTTAAACTTTAATATAAGAATAGCAAATAAACCAATTAAGCATAAACAATAATCATAAAGTAAAAGCTATCCACATAACACCAAGATTTGTATGTGGAAAACTCGGTAAAGGGAAAAACCATGGTGGGAAGCCTACCCACAGTTAGATAATACTCTTGCAATAAGTATGTGAATTATAATGAAGGGGCCTGCACTTGTAGTAAGGCCAATAGCCTAGAGCACACTTCTCATCACAAAATGAGTCTCACTGACTATATATAAATCTAGACTACAATTCGGAGAAATATTGAAATACAAAAGATAGCATCTCCTATGCCTAAGTATAGTTCTGGTTAAGCTCAATACCGGAGGACTAAATCCTCTTACATAAACCCAATTTGATCTTCAATGACTGACCAACTCCTCTGCCTAAATGATATTACATTATTCACACATTACATTCCTTGACCATGACCTCTAACGTTAATCATGATGATCTACAATGAGATCTTACATCTATATATACAAAACCCTCAACCATAAACAATCAGGTTGGCCACCAGACAATAAACCGATTACATAATTACAAACCATGTCGGCCTTAGACAAAAAAAATAATATCAACACATAAGACATCTCAGAAATACATCCATAGGTCTTGTCCACACAATACATTAAA
Organism: Cryptomeria japonica; assembly: GCF_030272615.1. Lineage (NCBI taxonomy): Eukaryota > Viridiplantae > Streptophyta > Pinopsida > Cupressales > Cupressaceae > Cryptomeria > Cryptomeria japonica. The sequence goes on from NC_081407.1 coordinate 780,548,549, forward strand.
GTTTGTCCATAACCTAGATCAACCTAGACCCAGTATAGGACCACATGCTACAACAATGACCTTCAATTGCTAATTCTCAAACATGATCACCAACAACATCCTATAACTCCACCAGAAGCTGGACCAACATCACTTATGAAATTCATCAAAGATCTCCATCAAAAGCTTTATCGGTGAAACCCTCACCGAAACTAGAAACCAATCTTCTAAGAAAGAAGGATAGCATCCAATCACCAGACCAAAACCAATTGACCAAATATGACTATAAGTATCATGAAAAACTTGATGCCATCACTAGACAATAGCGGAGCCTACTAGATCATGTCGGATCCAACCTAACCAGAAAACATTCAATGTATCGGGACCAGAAGGGTGTTGATAAAGCATCCAAAAAGATAGTGTTGGCATCAATGATGAAACATCAATGCAACACATAAGCAATTCCACCAAATGGCCAACAATCTCCCCCTTTGGAATTGATGGCAACACTAGATGTGAAAAACATCTAAGTACCAAGAAATGTCAAACAAGTCTCCCCCAATGAAAGACAACCAACAATCTCCCACATATAGCTCTCAATATCACTATCTCCCCCTATGAATAATATCTCTCCCCCTTTTTTTCACTTTCTTTTTCTTTTTCACATCAATATCACTCCCCCTTTGACATCAATGCCAGAAGTCTGACAAAAATATCAAAGCAAAAACATTAGCCTTTGAATCACAAAGCTGACTACTCCCCCTGAGCAGTAGCATCCCACATCAGTGCTGAAATTGATGCAGAGCCCTTCTCACACTTAGGGATAGGTCCAAAAGGTTTGGTTTAGACCCTACAAAATATAGAAAGGATCCTACAAAAAGGACTCCACACCTTAAGGGTTTGAACTACTCTTAACTCCTCAATGACTAGCACCTACTCAAAATGAGAAAATGGATTCAACATCTCCAACATGCCTCTCCATGACTCTTGTTCTTGGTGGCCTTGGATTTGGTTACTTCATGACACCTAGGAACTATTCCAAACATTGGTTTTAGGCTTTGGCACCAATGCCCTATACTTCCTTTGGAAACCTACCCCCTTGGCTAGTAGCCTTCTCAAATAGGTATTTTACCCTTAACTCCAAAATCTTGAACTCAACCTAGCAAACTATTTACCATTCCAAGTACCCTTTATGAAGTTACACTTATCCCCAAAAGGTACTGGCAAGATCTGAACTATAACGATCTAAACCCTTTAGAATCCTAGAACCCTAATTAGGGCTAATATGCTTCAAATTACAAAGCAACTCCAATTTCTAGACTCTCAATTACCAAAAAACCTTTAGGAGCCTATGGGGGATTAAAAATAACCTCTAATTATAGGGTTCATGCCTGGAATCCACTGCTATGAGATTTTAGTGTGACTATCCTAATTTTGTCCAAGGTAGTCACATGGAGATGCCTACCTAGGTTTGCTTCATGCTCTTCACAGAAAAGCCTCCCCTACAAAACCCCATGGAAATCTTAAAATTTACTGGCCAATCTTGCATTCCACCAAAGGAAAGAATTTATAGATGGGTGAGATGCTAGATATGGCCATTATTTGGCGAAACCCTAGCCAAACCCTAGTTTTTCAAGTTAGAATCAGTAAACCAAGGGGTTCTCACTACTCACAGAGGATCAAAACCTCAAACCACTACCAAAAAAAAGGTAACTCAATCCTCTATCTACTCCATGAAATTTTTTTTAGAATCAATCAGTACAATGGTGTACAAACAATAGTAAGATCAGATTTTGAGGGAAAAACTCAGTTTTATGTCTTGTTATGCTTCCAAACTCCCTTCACCAACAACTCCAACCTTTGGAATCAAGCCCTAAAGGTATCTAAACATTCTCCAAATGGTTTCCAATTGAATTTTGAAGATTTTGGAGCCACCGAGAGGCTTACATCAACCAAAATTCAAAATGTTGCACTTTTGCTTACAAAAGTTGCATTTTCCAAATGTTGCACTTTTTTATAAAAGTTGTGAACCAAAAAAAGTTTGGGACCCACACAACTTGGATCAACCAAACACCACCTACACACCCTAAAATCCTTCAGAACATCAAAACAAACATCATTCTACCCCTATTTACCAAATTATCCAAATTGGCTTATCAGGATGCCTAATTTGGGACACTGGTTTACAAGGTGGGGTCCTTATTGAAAACATGAAAATGCATAAACACAAGACATTAAAAATGATCCTAATCCTCATCATCTAATCCATGAATGGCTTGTTGAAGTGGTGCCCCTACACCATACTCCCTGGGAGAAGAGATCTCAAGCCCACTTGAGATTAGGGTTTAGAGGTTTGCACCATGGTTGGAGATTTGGTTTTCTATCATCCAAACTACCTTAGAGTTTGGTTTTCCTTGCCAAGCCACCAAATACTCTTTGTATTCCTTTTTCCTTGTTCTCTTTGTGACTCTAATGTCTATAACCTTGCTCAATTTTGGTGGATCATGCTTTGGAATATCATCATCTGCTGCAACCTGCATTGGTTCCTCCTCTTCATTACCATTGCCTTTGTAAGGTGTTAGATCACATAAATTAAAAATGGGTGACAATCCAAGATTAGGAGTAAGTTGGATTTCATAATCATTCTGCCCATACTTCTTCACAATCTGACATGGTCCAATCTTCCTCTACATGAGCTTTGTGTGTTTGCCTTTTGGGAGTCTCTCTTTCTTCAAATGCACCCATACTAAGTCCCCAACACCAAACTGCACATCCCTCTTTTTCTAGTTAGCATAAGCTGTGTACTTCTCTATAGATTGTTGGAGATGAGTCTTTACTTGATCATGTACCTCCTTGATGACTGAGGCAAAAGATTCACCACCTAGACTAATAGACTCTTCTTTAGGTAAATCCCTTAACTCTAACACACCCCTTGGGTGGATGCCATACACAATTTGCAAAGGATATTTCCTAGTGCTTCTATTTATGGTGTCATTGTATGAGAACTCTTCCTATGATAGTATATTGTCCCATTTTTCTCCATGTTGTCTTGTAAAGCATCTTAATAGGTTCCCCAAGGACCTATTAACAACTTCAGTTTCTCTATCCATTTGGGGATGGTAGGCTGGTGAGAAAGCTAGGTTGGTTCCCAGCTTCTTTGAAAGGGTCCTCCAAAAATGTCCTATGAACTTCACATCCCTTTCTAAGATGTTTAGGGGAAACCCATGTATCTTGACTATCTCTTTGAAAAAGAAGTCTGCAACATATGAGGCATCACAAGAGGTTTTACATGGCAAGAAATGGGCCATTTTTATAAATATGTCCACCACTACAAAAACACTATCATACCCCTTCCTTGTCCTAGGCAGACCCAACACAAAATTCATGCTTATGCTTTAGCATGGCCTAGAAGGAATGGGTAAAGGTTGGTACAAACCTGCATTGGTGGATTTCCTTTGGCATTTTGGTAGATCACATATGTTTCTACAAACCTCCTAACATTTGCCTACAACTTAGGCTAGTAGTAGTGTCTCTTCACAAGGTCAAGTGTCTTGTCAAGGCCAAAATGACCTGCCATTGCTCCATAATGCTTCTCCCTAATAATATTCAGTCTCATTGAACACTTAGATATGCATAATTCTCCACCCTTGAATAGAAATCCCTCTTGGATCAAAAACTCAGAAAATTCAGCATGATACCTCTCACCAAAAGACTCACATATCTTGTAGATCTCTCCAAAATCTTCATTAGCATCATACATGCCCTTCAAGGAGTCAATGCCAACACTTTCCATCTTAATTTGGTTGATGGTTAAGACCCTCCTACTTAAGGCATCTGCAAATTTGTTCTTGACCCCCTTTTTGTGCTTGAGGGTGAAGGTGAAGGCTTATAGGGTCTCTACCCACTTCATGTGTCTATGATTTAACTTCTCTTGACTATTTATGAAACTTAGAGCCTGGTTATTGGTGAAAACTATGAACTCCTTTGGCAATAAGTTATGCCTCCACTTCTTCATTGATTGAATTAGAGCATACATCTCTAAATCATAGGATGCATATCTCCTCTTGGCACCATTTAGTTTTTCACTAGAAAAGGCAATTGGCCTTCCCTCTTGACTGAGTACTTCCCTAATAGCCATGTGGATTGCATCACATTCCACCTGAAATATCTTGTTGAAGTTTGGCAGGGCAAGGACTGGTTGTTCTGCAACTTTCTTTTTCAAGGTCTCAAATGAGTCATCTATCTCCTTGGTCCAACCGATGTTAGGACCCGGGAGGCAATTGAGAGGGGGGGGGGGGGGGGTGAATCAGTTGTCTAATAATTTCAACCCAAATATAACTTAATTAAACTTGATGCATATTACCGGTAAAGCAAACTTATGTCAGTTGATAGATTAGTAGTTAATAAAACTATCGATAAAGCTTAATGCATAAAATAGAAAGAGAAACAACATCCATGACTCATAACATAGAGATTTGTACATGGAAACCCTGTAAGGGGAAAAACCATGATGGGAAACCTTACCCACAATCAAATGATACTACTACAGATAGTATGTGTACATAAATGGGGTCTGCACATGCAGAAAGGCCAACCACCTAGAGCTTACTTCTCAATCATAAAATAGGAGTCACACTGACTACAATTGGATGATTAAATCCAATGATAATGTACTGCTCAATGTAGCATCTTCAATGATGGATTAAGTACTAGTTAAGCTCTGATAATCACCTTCAAACCTTCCTTGAATCTTCTTTATGGTCTTCTCATATGATCTTCAATATTCTCACATAAAATGTCACAAAACCATATACCTGTATGTTCCTCTACTTATTACATTTATCTCACAAATGAGATCTTGCATATATACCAAAACCTAAGACTAAATGTGTAGGTTGGCTCACTAAGAATATTACAATTAAATCAATAATGAATCAAGATGCGATGCATCATGTCAGCTTAATACATTTACAACAATATGAAATCAATAAATCATCTCCATAACCTGTCGTGTTGATCTGGAATAGATAACATGTGTTGGTGCATAACCTAGACCAATTTGCCAGTAACAAAAAATATGTTAACTCGATTAGACCAATAACCAGAATACCAAAACTAGATATCCAAACCATGTCTTTGACATAACCAAGTGATCTCCAAATGATAGCAAGTCATCCTTCATATCGATGAACAATATAACCTGTCGGTGAGCATATAGCAGTGACTATGCATAAGTCACTGAACTTGCCAGTGCCAGTTCAACATAACCATAGATCTCTAGAAGGATAAGTGTTGACATCAATGACAAAACTAATGCAACACATCCATAATACCAACAATCTCCCTCTTTGGCATTGATGGCAACACCATCTAAGTGTCAAAGAAGAAATGCCAAAAACCAAAAACCAACAATCTCCAGAATAGATCAATACCAAAAAATAAAAATTGCAGAGTAAAAATCTCTCCCCCAATGAATAATCTCTCCCCAAAAGATACTATTTTTTCATAGATATCTCTCCCCCTTTGACATCAAATGACAAAGAAATACAAATACTAGAATATATAACTCAACTCATATAATCAATTACAATAACCAATGTCACAACCAACTACTCCCCCTGAGAAGTAGCTCTCCTCCATCAAAAGCCGAAAAAAGATTTATCTGTTAGTTTCTGTTGGTTTGATGCCAGTCTTCAACTGTCTAAGTCTCTATCAATGAGGGTATCACCCCAAGCTACTCTCTGAGATATTCAAAAGTTTACCTAGGTAATGGCTTAGTAAAGATATCCACAATCTGCTCTTTAGTATTCACATAAACCAATCTTACTTCTTTTGCTTCAATATTCTCTTTCAAAAAAGTATACTTATTAGAAACATGTTTAGGCTTAGAGTGAAATACCAGATTCTTTGATATATCAATTGCAGTTGAATTATCACAATAGATTATTATAGGTTCTTTGCATTTTACCTTTATATCCTTCAACATTTATTTAATCCATAATACTTGAGTACAATTAGTTGTTGCTGCAACATATTTTGATTATGTTGTTGATAATGATGTACAATTCTATTTCTTGCTCAACCATGAAATCAATCTGCTACCAAGAAATAATGCTCCACCAGTGGTGCTCTTTCTGTCATCTACATCTCCTGCCCAATTTGCATCGGTGTATGCACATAAATAAAAAATATTATCTTTAGGATACCATAAACCAAGATTTGTTGTGCCTTGTAGATACTAGAAAATCCTTTTCACTACTGATTCATGATTTCCTTTAGGATTACTCTGAAATCTTGAAATAATACATACTGCATTCATTATATCAGGTCTTGTTTGTGTCAAATACAGTAAAAATCCAATCATAGACTTATATCCTATCAGATTAACAGGAGCTGAATCATCTTTCAATGTTAATTTATCAGTTGTAGTCATAGGAGTACTTACCGGTTTGGAATTTTCCATACCAAATTTCTTTAATAGTTCCTTCAAGTATTTTTTTGACATATGAATATACCTTTATCAGTCTGTGAAATCTACAATCTTGAAAATAATTTTATCTCTCCAATCATAGACATTTCAAATTCTTCCTGCATCTTATTAGCAAAGTCTTTACGCAATCCATCTTCTCCTCCAAAAATGATATCATCAACAAAAACTTCAATAACCAAGATCTCTTCATTAGTCACTTTGAAATATAAGTTGTTGTCAATGTTACCTTTAGTGTAACCAAGCTTCAAAAGATATTTATCCAATCTAGCATACCAAGCTCTATGAGCTTGCTTTAATCCATACAAAGCTTTCCTTAACTTGCATACCATATCTCCATCATTTGTCAATGAAAATCCATCAGGTTGTTCAATGTAAACTAATTCATCAAGATCACCAAAAAATGCACATTTTACATCCATCTGATATACTTTATAGTTCTTGTATGATACAAATGTAATAAATAACCTAACTGCCTCAATTCTAGCTTCCAGTGTAAAGGTTTCATTGTAATCAATTCCTTCTTTTTGTGAGTATCCTTTACATACTAATCTTGTTTTGTTTATGATTACCTTACCATCTTCATTAATTTTATTTCTAAATACCAATTTAGTTCTAGTTACATTTTTGTCTTTAGGCTGGGGAACCAATGTCCATGTATTATTCTTTTCAATTTGTTCTAATTCATCTTCCATTCCTTTAATCCAATGTTTATCTTCACATGCCTCAATAACAAATGCTAGTTCAATTTGAGAAATTAAATATAACTCTTCATTTGCCAATCTTCCTCTTGTCATAACTCCTTGATACTTATTCTCAATTATCTGCCTTTCAGAGTGATTCAATCTTACATACCTAGGTTTGTTCACTTGCTGCGGTTCTTCAGTCACTATGGAATTCTCTATTGATGTCAATGTGACTGGATCAACACTCTATATTGGTGTATTCTATATAGATTCATTTATGATCATCTCAATTGCCGGTTCAAAATCTATAGACCTTGACTTTTCTCTAAAGTGTTCATCTATCTTCACATTTGCACTCTCAATAATCTTATGCAATCTTTTACTTAAACATCTATATTCCTTGCTCTTAGATGAATAACCAAGAAATATTCCTTCATCACTTCTAGGATCTAATTTACCAACATACTCATCTCTCCTAATATAACATTTGCTTCCAAATATTTTGAAGTATTTAAGAGTAGGAGTATTACCAAACCATAGTTCATAAGGGGTCTTATCGGTTTCACCTTTGATGTGAACTCTGTTGAAAGTGTAAATAGTTGTATTCGGTGCTTCTCTCTAGTACATATGAGGTAGATTTGATTCCAATATCATGCTTCTAGCTCCATCCAGAATAGATCTATTTTTCCTTTCCACAATTCCATTCTACTGAGGTGTCTGAGGTGTTGATAGTTGTCTTTTGATTCCATTTTCATAGAATGTATTAAACTCTTTAGATGTAAATTCTCCTCCTTGATCTGATCTTAAACATTTGATTTTCTTACCAGTTTCATTCTCTACCATTGCCTTAAATAACATGAATTTCCCAAAAGCTTATGATTTCTCCCTGAGAAAAGTAACCCAACACATTTTAGAATAATCATCAATAATTAGCATAAAGTATCTATCTCCCTGTAGACTTCTAGTTCTTTCTAGACCACACAATTCAGTATGAATTAAATCAAGAACATTATTGGATCTCTTAGAAATACTCTTAAAAGTTGTTCTAACTTTCTTTCCCATTTGACATTCCTTACATACCGGATTATGAGGTTTTACAATCTTAGGTAAATCCCTTACTGCTTTAGTAGTATTGATCTTCACAATGCAATCAAAATTCACATGAAAAAATCTCTTATGCCATAACCAACTTTCATCAATATGTGCAATCAAGAATGTCTTTTCACTGTTATTCAAATGAAAGATATTACCTCTAGTCTGATTACTAGTTGCAATATCTAAACCAATTCTATTCATGATTTTGCATTTACCATTCTTGAATTGTAACTGAAATCCCTTTTCAACTAATTGACCAACACTCAAAAGATTATTCTTCAAACCTTCAACATAATAAATGTTGTTAGTATTGTGCTTACCATCAAAAGATATAGTTCCTTTTCCTTTGATAAAACAAGCTTTATCATCCCCAAATCTTACTAGACCTCTATTGAATTCCTGAAAAGATAAGAATTTACTTTTATCACCAGTCGTACGATGTGAACATCCAAAATCAATATTCCATTCATCCTTTGCCTCAATTTTATCTTTCAGGGACTACTCTATTGATGGAACAGTAGGTGCCGGTTGATCTTCTATTATTGCAACAAAATCCCATCCATTGTTTGTCGGTTCTTCATCGGAATCATCAGTAACTCCTTCATTAGCATACTAACATGATTTATCTATGTTCTTCTTAAATCAGTATCTTTGATATTCAGGGTTAGTCTTATATGTTCTTTTAGCTTCTTCTCTCAATCTTGCATGTCTATCAGGACATATAGATTCCATATGACCAATTTTATTGTAGTTAAAACATTTAAATGGTTCTTTACCTTCATAGTTACTTCTAATAGAACCTTTAGGCATTTTCCTTGCAAATAGTGCTTCAAGTTCATCCAGTTCTTCATTTTCCTTTCTAATATCTTCAAATTCTTTTACATAAAGTTCTTTCCAATCAATTTTTCTATATGATGATGATGATGCTTTGAAGGCTAAATCTATCTTAGTAGTAGCAACGGGACAAAATTCCTCAAGTTCAAATGTTGAAAGTTTTCCAACCAAGGTATCTCTAGATACTGATGTATTAGGAATTGTTCTCAATTCATTAATAGTAGTTACTTTCATTTTGTATGCCAATGGAAATGCTCTTAAAACTTTAGAAACAATCTCATCTTCACTTAAGGATCCTCCACAACATTGTATTCCCAAAACAATTTCATTAACCCTTTCCATAAAAGCAAACATTTTTTCATCTTCTTCGATTTTCAAATTTTCATACCTGGCCTGGAAGCATTCAAGTTTTGCAATTTTAATAGTGCCATCTCTTTCATTCAATGTCTTCAATTTATCCCAAATAGCTTTAGCAGTAGATTGGTCTGATAATCCCATGATTTGTTGACCTAACAATATGCTCAAAAGTGCTTCTCTTGCTTTGCAATCATTCTCTTCATCCTTACCCAATGTTGGTGAATTAGGTTGATTCTGTGTAGGACTAACATATCCATTCTTTGTAACATCCCATATGTCTTTTCCAGGGCAATTCAGATGTGTCTCCATTCTAATCTTCCATATACCATAGTTGGTTCCATCAAGTTTCGGACTGTCCTTCCTGAAAAAGTTAGTTGCCATAGAATCTCCTCGAGTTGTTAAACTTTTGCAAAAAGAGGACTTAGCTCTGATACCAATTGTTAGGACCTGAGAGGCAACTGAGAGGGGGGGTGAATCAGTTGTCTAATAATTTCAACCCAAATATTAACATAATTAAACTTTATGCATATTACCAGTAAACCAAACTTATGCCAGTTGATAGATTAGTAGTTAATATTAATACCGGTGAAGATTAATGCATAAAAAAGAAAGAGAAACAACATCCACAACTCATAACACAAAGATTTGTACATGGAAACCTTCTAAGGCGAAAAACCATGGTGGGAAACCTTACCCACAATCAGTTGATACTACTACAGATAGTATGTGTACATAAATGGGGTCTACACATGCAGAAAGGACAACCGCCTAGAGCTCACTACTCAATCACCAAATATGAGTCACACTGACCACAATTGGATGATTAAATCCAATGATAATGTACTGCTCAATGTAGCATCTTCAATCCTAGATTCAGTATCAATTAAGCTCTAATAATCACCTTCAAACCTTCCTTGAACCTTCTTTATGGTATACTCATATGATCTTCAATATTCGCACATACCATGTCACAAAACCATATACATGTATGTTCCTCTACTTGTTACATTTACCTCACAAATGAGATCTTGCATATATACCAAAACCTAAGATGAAATGTGTAGGTCGACTCACTAAGAATATTACAATTAAATCGGTTACAAATGAATCAAGATGTGATGCATCATGTCAGCGTAATACATTAATAACAATATCCAATCAATAAATCATCTCCATAATGTGTCGTGTTGATATGGAATAGATAACATGTGCCAGTGCATAACCTAGACCAATTTGTTGGTAACAATAAATATGTCAACCTGATTAGACCAATAACCAAAATACCAAAACCAAATATCCAAACCATGTCTTTGACATAACCAAGTGATATACAGATGATAACAAGTCATCCTTCATGCCGGTGAACAATATAACTTGTCGGTGAGCATATACCGGTGATTGTGCATAAGTCACTGAACTTGTTGGTGTCAGTTCAACATAACCATAGATCTCTAGAAGGATAAGTGTTGACATCAATGATAAAACTAATGCAACACATCCACAATACCAACAATTGAACCTGTACTTTTGTCCTCCTTTTATGGTGTCAAGCATTGGTGCACAAACATGACTAAATGCCCTTATAAAATTCCTATAAAAGGTTGCTAAGCCATGGAAACTGTGGACATCATTCATGGTTTTAGGTGTTGGCCAAGACAGAATAGCACTTACCTTCTTCTAGCCCATTTTCAACTCATCTTATGAGATTACAAAGCCCAAGTAAATGATCCCCTCCTGCATGAATAAACACTTATCCAAGTTTATCATTAGTTGTTCTTCATGTAACCTTTTGAGGACCATATCTACATGTTTGAGGTGCTCTTCCCTTGTGTGGCTAAAGATCAAGATATCATCTAGATACACTATTACAAACTTGCCTATGAATTCCACCAAGACCTCATTCATCAACCTCATGAAGGCACTAGGGGCATTGGACAACCTAAATGGCATGACTTTCCACTCATACAACCCCTCATTGGTCTTAAAAGTTGTTTTCCATTCATCCCTCGGCCTTATTCTAATCTGATGGTATCCTCTTTTTAGATCAATTTTGGGGAAATATTTTGCACCTCCCAAGCAATCAAGTAAATTATGTATCCTAGGGATTGGAAACCTATACCTTATGGTTATCTTGTTGATGGCCCTTGAGTTTGTGCAAAGCCTCCAAGTACCTTCTTTCTTGGGTGCAAGGACAATAGCTACTACACATGGGATTAGAATTTTGCCAATTAGCCCTAATTCTAGCAACTCCTCAATTTGTCTTATCATCTTTGCATTCTGGTCTGGAGTAAGCTTGTATGCTGCTTTATTTGGTAGGGTAGATCCAGGGATTAGATCTATGCAATTAATTATGTCTCTTACTAGTGGTAGGGACCTTGGCATTCCATCTGAGATGATTCCTTTGTACTTGTCAAGTAACTATTTGACTGCAGGGTTTATGTGCCTCTGTCCTTCTTCTTTCCTCTTTGCAAACTGCTCCTTCTTTGTCACCTTGGAACTGGGAATGAGAGAATAGCAAACTACATCTTTTTCTACAATCTTCTTCATCAACTGCTTTCCTTTTACCAACAACACTTTGGCATCCTTTCCCTTTGGTTCCATCTCATTCTCCATCAGAGGTAAAAGTTTTATCACCTTACCATCTTTGGTGATTGAATAGGTGTTTCTAACCCCATCATGATGAGCCTTCAAATCAAACTTCCATGGTCTCCCAAACAAGAGATGGCATGCATCCATCTTGGCTACATCAAATAGCAACCTATCCTTCTAGGATCCAATCTGAAACTCTACCCAAGCCTGCTCTTCTACCACTACTTGCTGACCTTGGGTGAGCCATGAGACCTTCTAGGGGTAAGGATGTGGCAACCTTCTCAACTTAAGCTTCTCTAACATTTCAAGTGACAAAAAATTCTCAATAGACCCGAAGTCTATCAGGACCTTGCAGACCTTTCCTCCTGCCCTGCAAGTAGTTTTGAAAATAGAATTTATTTGTGGGGGATCCTTATCAATTACCCTCATGGTGGTCACTTCTCTCCTCATCATCAGAGCCTCTCCTCTTTTAGGGTAGCCATAGCTATCAGGAGCATTGACAATTTGATAGGTGTTTGCACTTGCCACACTTTAGCAATCAGATTCCAGCACCAAGTTGCTCCTCCTTTCTCCCATGGATCTTGGAGCCTTCTCCAGAAACCTATTGGCCATGTGCCCCTCTTGGTTTTAGTTGTAACATCTAGGAGGTCCTCTACCTTGGTATCTTCCTCTAGAGGATGGTCTTCTTACCCTAAAGTTCCCTCTTTGATTGTAGCCTTCGCCTTGGTTGTAACTACTCTCTCCTTTGGTGCCTTCTTGAATAGACTCACCTTGGTATCCAAAACAATTTCCTTTTCCTCTAAAAGGGCTTCTTCCTCCTCTTTCTTTTCTCCCTTTGCCTCTTCTATTTTGTTCCTTCCTTCTCTTTAGCTTCTCCTCCACCTTAAGTGCCAATGGAAAACATTTTTGGACTATCTCTGGGGTGTGGAGATTCAAATCTTCTTGGATGGAAAATCTTAGTTCATTGAGCTATCTCACCACTTTTTCATCCTCACTCTACTTTACCTTGGTCTTCACACACAACTTCATGAATTCCTATATGTAGGAACTCACATCCATCTCCTTCTACTTCAAGTTCTATCTCCTCTTGTGCAATTGGACATTATAGTCCACTGGAACATAGGCTTCCTTCACCAAAGCCATCATCTTCTTCCAAGTAGAAACTCTTCTCTTCCCCACTTTCACCCTCTCATCTTGGATGAAATTCCACCAAGTCAGTGCAACCCCTTTCATTTTGGATTGGGACATTTTCACCCTTTGGTGCTCTGGTATGTCTCCACTCTCAAAGAAATTGTCCAAGGAGTCTATCCACTCAATCATTGTATCAGGTTCCATCTTACCCGCAAACACTAGCAGATCCAACTTCACATCCATTGTTCTCCTTTCCATGGACTTGACGACATTCATCAGGGGTCTCTGGTCTGTAGGAGCCTCTATTTCTTCTTGCCTAGGGATCTCCTCTTCATCCCCTTCTTCAACTCCTCCAAAGTATCTCTCTCCCCTTTCCACTTTATCCTTCAACTGGTCCATTTCATCTCTCAAGGCCTGATTCTCAACCCTAGCTACTCTTCTCTCTGCCATCTGCTTCTTCACAAAGATAGCCAACTCAGCATTGGTCATCCTTGATGGGATATCTTGGGATCCATCTACCTCTGATATCTTGTCTTGTTCTTCAGTCCAAAGGAAATTCCTAAGCTATGATACAACTTGATACAGAGACCTTCTCATACTTAGGGATAGGTCCAAAAGGTTTGTTTTAGACCCTAAAAAAAATAGCAAGGATCCTACAAAAAGGACTCCACACCTTAAGAGTTTGAACTACTTTTAACTCCTCAATGACTAGCACCTACTCAAAATGAGTAAATGGATTTTATCTCTCCATGACTCTTGTTCTTGGGGGCCTTGGATTTAGTCACTTCATGATGCCTAGGAACTATTCCAAGTATTGGTTATAGGCTTTGGAACCAATGCCCTATACTTCCTTTGGAAACCTACCCCCTTGGCTAGTAGCCCTCTCAAACAGGTATTTTGCCCTTAACTTATAAATTTTGAACTCAACCTTGCAAACTATTTACCATTCCAGGCACCCTTTATAAAGTTACACTTATCACAAAAAGGGATTGCAATGATCTGAACTAGAAGGGTGTGAACCCTTTAGAAGCCTAGAGGCCTAATTATGGCTAATAGGCTTCGAATTATAAAGAAACTCCAATTTATAGACTCTCAATTACTAAACCAACTTTAGGAGCCTATGGGGGATCACAAATAACCTCTAATTCTATGGTTGCATGCCCGAAATCCTCCACTATGAGATTTTAGGGTGACTGTCCCAATTTTGTCCAAGGTAGTCACATGGAGATGCCTACCTAGGTTTTCTTTATGCTCTTCATAGCAATGCCTCCCTTGGAAAAACCCATGCAAATATTAAAATAAACTGGCCAATATTGCATTCCACCAAAGGAAATAATTTCTATATGGGTGAGATGCAAGATATGGCCATTATTTGGTGAAACCCTAGCCAAACCCTGGTTTTCCAGGTTACAGTCAGTAAACCAAGGGGTTCTTAGTGCTCACAGAGGATCAAAACCTCAAACCACCACCAAAACAAAGGTAACTCAATCCTCTATCTAATCCATAAACAAATTTATCAGAATCAATTCATATAATGGTGTACAACAACAACAAGATCAGATTTTGAGGGAAAAACTCAATTTTCTATTTTATTATGCTTCCAAACTTCCTTCACCAACAACTCCAACCTTGGGAATCATGCCCACAAGGTATCTAAGCTATCTCCATATCATTTTCAACCAAATTATGAAGAGGTTGGAGCCATTGAGAGGCTTACATCAATTGACATTCAAAATGTTGCACTTTTGCTTACAAAACTTGCATTTTCCAAATGTTGCACTTTTTGATAAAAGTTGTCAACCAAAACAAGTTTGGGACCCACACAACTTGGATCAACCAAAAACCACCTACATACCCTAAAATCCTTCAAAACATCAAAACAAGCATTATTCTACCCCTATTTACCAAATTATCCAAATTGGCTTATCAAGATGCCTAATTTGGGACATTGGTTTACAAGGTGGGGTCTTTATTCAAAACATGAAAATGCATAAACACAAGACATTCAAAATGATCCTAATCCTCATCCTCTAATCCATGAATTTCTTATTGAAGAGGTTCCCTCACACTAGAAATGAATAGTATCTTTGATAGTACATGTCAGACTGATGCCAAATCACATCAATCAAATCTCTACCAGAGCGGCATAAACTCCCAATTTGTCTCTCAGGTACTCAAATGATTCCTTGGATATAGGTTTAGTGAAAATATCTTCTATCTTCTCTTTAGTGTTCACATAAACTAGTCTAACTTAATTTGCTTCCACCTTCTCCTTAAAAAAGTTATACTTGATAGATATGTGCTTTGTTTTAGAATTAAATACCAGATTCTTTGATATATCAATAGTAGTAGAGTTATCATAATGAATAACTACTGGTGCATCACAATCCATCTTTAAATCCTCTAACATTTGCTTCATCCATAAAACTTGTGTACAGTTAGTAGCAGCAACAACATAGTCAGCTTCAGTACTAGATAAAGAAGTACATGACTATTTCTTACTAATCCATTAAACCAATTTATTTCCAAGAAAGAAAGCTCCACTGGAAGTACTTTTTTGGTCATCAACATCTCTAGCCTAATCAACATCTTTATATGCACATAAAGTAAAGTTATCATCCTTAGGGTACCACAAGCCATATTCTGATGTACCTTGCAAGTACCTAAAAATCCTTTTCACCGCCATCTCATGATTTTCTCTAGGATCACTTTGAAATCTTGAAACAATACAAACAACATTCATAATGTTAGGCTTAGTCCGAGTCAAATAAAGCAGACCTCCAATCATAGATTTGTATCTTGTAGGATTTATTGGTGCAGAAACATCTTTTCTTGTCAATTTCTCACTTGTAACCATAGGAGTACTTACTGGTTTAGAATCTCCCATACCAAATTTCTTCAATAATTCCTTAGTATATTTAGTTTGACCAATAAAAATACCTTTGTTAGTATGAGTAATCTGCAAACCTAAGAAAAATTTCATCTCACCAATCATAGACATCTCAAATTCTTTCTCCATATTCTTAGAAAATTCTATGCATAACTTATCTTCACCTCCAAAATTAATGTCATCAACAAATACTTCAATAATCAGTATATCATCATTAGTGATCTTATAGTATAAATTATTGTTAGCACTTCTCTTAGTAAAACCAAGCTTCAAAATATATTTATCCAACCTTGCATTCCAAGCTCTAGGTGCTCGTTTCAATCCATATAAAACTTTCCTTAACCTGCAAACCATATTTGTATCATCTAATAGTGAAAAACCATCTAGTTGCTCAATATAAACTTCCTCATTGAGGTCCCCATTCAAAAATGCACATTTAACATCCATCTAATAAACCTTGTAGTTTTTATAAGCAACATAGGCAAGAAACAATCTGACAGCTTCAATCCTAGCTATAGATGTAAAAGTCTCTCCATAATCAATTCCTTCCTTTTGAGAATATCCTTTACAAACCAATCTAGCCTTACTCCTTATAACTTGACCATCCTCATTCAATTTATTCCTAAAAACCCATTCAGTTCCAATAACATTTTTATTTTTAGGTTGGGCAAGCAAGGTCCATGTGTTATTTTTCTCAGTCAGATCTAATTTGTCTTCCATAGCTTTCAACCAATATTCATCTTTCCATGCTTCAATTACTGATACCGGTTCAACTTGTGAAATTAAACATACCTTATTAGTTTCCAATCTTCTTCTTGTCAACACTCCATTTCTCTTATCCCCAATGATTTGATCTTTTGAATGATTCATTCTCACATACCTAGGAGTTTTCTGAATTTTTGTTCCTCTTGTTGGGACCTATAAAATCTTGAGGGTTTAGGGTTTTTTCTTTTTCATGAACACATTTAAAAAAATTTAAACCTTTGTAGTGCATTATTGTAATTAATATTGAACTTGAACCCTTGAACCTTTTTTGTTTAAAGTTCAACGTTCAACCATTTCTCTTGCGTGAGTCATGGCTTTGTAATGTTTTTTAATAAGCAAGTGAGAATGCATTACGTAAGTTTTGAACCATTTCCAAATCAGTTCAAGGTTCAAGGTTTAAGCTATTGGGACTCATAAAAATTTGAGTATTTTGGGAGGCCCATTTCAAAATTTTGCATGTGCACTTCCTCCTGGCATGTTTCTAGCAATTTTGAATTTTTGCCTTATCAACAAAACCTACCTCGATCAATAGGACTCACCCCAATGAGGTCACAGGTGGTGTGTGTGGTGTTATCGGGTATGGGGTGGAGCGGTTTCATGCTATCCTAACCACTTGATGACATGGTGCAAGAGGGGGAGATATACATCGGTGACATCGGCCATTGGAATAGCGCAATATAATGCTACCCGATGACCCAATGGAACATCATTTGGAGCATGGTAAGTCATCGGCCATCGGAGGTCAAGTTCTAAAGTTATCTCAATGACCTGATGGAAAGGCCCAAGCATGGTCCATTTATCCCACATTGGTCGCGGGGAGGAGCATTTCAGTATTTTAAGGCAAAGCCCCATACATATTAAGTGTGAAATCTTATGGGCTTTTGGCAAGTAGCAACTCATAGGTGGTGGGCCCCCTGCACACATCCCAAAGTGCCCAAATTTTATAGCAAAAAGGCAAAATAACCAACAAGTAAGTCAAGCAAATCAATGATGATCACAAAATATCCAACGGTTGTCGCTATACCACCATGTGAAAGTGCTCGACTATTAATAGTAGCGACTTGGTGACTGATGAGGTGGCAGACAAGTGGTGAACATGTGGTGACATGGTGGAAAAAGAGAGAGCTGCTCAAGAGAGGCTAATGATCAACAAGATTGCTGATATACTATGGCAGATCTGAGGCAGATCAACGATGGGGTGAAATTTTGGGGCTAACCATGACTGTCGCTGTACCGCAGTTGTGAAGTGCCTAGAATGAATATCCTCATGATACATGGTGGTGGAAAGGTGGAATCTGAAAAAATAATGAGGTGCCACATGGTGACGTGCACCTGATGAGGTGGAAGGTCCAATGGTAACATGAGGAAGATAGGTGACGAACCAGAGGTTGACAAGTGGCAGGCCTGACTAGACAGGTGGATTCTAGGAAGATCTCAGAGTGAATCCAGAGGTGCCACATGGTGACACCATGGCATAGGCAAGAACCACTTAGAGAAGGTAAAGTTCTAGAGAGTTAAGAAGATCTGACATTTGGATGAGATGAGCCAACGGTTGTCGCCATGTCACGACATAAAAATGATCGCCAATATCCCCTACAACTTGGTGACAAAGTATGTGCGGAAAAGAGAGGGTGGGCCCAAGTCTAGTGGAAAGTCCAAGGTTGCTAGTAGATGGGCCCAAAGGAAAAATAGGATGTGACACATGTCTGGCCCACCAGAAGAGAAAGTGATAGACAGAGCTGCTTAGGCAAGGTAAAGGCCGGGGAAGTCAAGGCCGATCAGCGGTGATCGAAGGTAGATCAACGGCTGTTGCCAAGTCACAACAAAAAGTTGCTCAATGGCTAATGGCTGTGACTTGGTGACCAAGTGGTGGGGCCCATTTCTAAGTGGATTACTCAGATAAGTTAAAGGGCATGCTAGAACTATGTTTGTCAATACACACTTCATATGGGAGGTGTTATGCTATGGATAATAGAGAAGTGCTTGTTATGGGTACTATGAGAGATGTAGAAGTAAAAATAGCAGCTTTCCCTAAAGCTACTAACAAAATGGATGTAATTGTTATAGACACTAAGCCACATTATGGCATGCTTCTATCTAGATAGTAGGCTGCTATTGTTGGAGGACACCTTAAGCTAGATTTATCATATGCAACTATCCTAGTGAATGGGAATTCTATAAAATTGTACAAAGAACCGTGTGCCCCAGTGGTTATTGAAAAAATAGACCCAAACATGCTTAATTGCATGATTGATGTGGATCTTCATAACTTCAGGATTGAACCCATTTAGCCTCAGTTGAAGAATACTGATCCTATTGTTGATGAGCTAGAGTCAAAACAAGAAGGCCTATTGCAGATGTACTTTGATGGAGCTTTGTCTAAGGAAGGGTCTGGAGCAGGAGTGTTATTTGTTTCTCCATCAGGTATTACCTTCAAGTATTCTTTTCTATTAGCATTCCAATGTACAAACAACAGAGCCAAGTATGAAGCTCTGTTATTAGGCTTAGAAATTGCTAAAAGACATGTGATCAAGTTGTTAAGGGTTTATGGAGACTCTGAACTTGTAATGTCTCAAATAAGGTCAAGATATAAATCTAAAATGACATGTTAAAAAAGTACAAGCATGTTGTTTGGGATGTCATTGAACACTTTGATGCATTTTCTATTGATTGGATTGAAAGGTCTAAGAACATTATGGCATACTTTTTAGCTAATTTTGCATTAAATAATGATGATATAACATTGGTTGGAGTTTCAATAATTGAGACAATAGCCAAACCAGCCATCCCAGATAATGTGTACAACTGGCAAGTTTTTGAGGATGGTGAAGACATCCTTAGATTTGTACAATGCATAGATGACTATGAAGGTCAAAAGATTGATTGTAATGAATTTGTCGAAATAGTAGATGGACAAGAAACCATTCTTGGAAGTGACATAGTGAATCTAGAGACTATTGAAATACCCAGGGGACTAGTTGAAATAGAGGGTATGTTCAGTTACAATGATGGTCACTTACATCAAGCATCATCTACAAAGTTGGAGGAATTGGATGAGGTGAACTTAGGGACAGAAGCATCCCCTAAGTTGGTGTATATTGGGAAGAACCTATCTCCCCATATTAGAACCAACCTCATTAATTTATTAAAAGGATATAAACATGTTTTTGCTTAGTCCTATGAGGACCTAAAGGCGTATAGACAAGACTTATTTCAACATGAAATTCCTCTACATGTTGATGCTAAGCCTTTTTGACAGAAGCAAAGACCTATTAACCCCCTTTTGGAGACCAAAATGCAACAGGAATTGACAAAGTTAAGGGAAGTGGGGATTATAAAACCTATAAGACATTCTTCATGGGTATCCAGCTTGGTCCCTTTCAGAAAGAAGAATGGGGATATAAGGCTTTGTGTAGATTTTAGAAATTTGAATGTTGTCTCTTTAAAGGACGATTATTCTTCCCCAAATATAGAAGCCATGTTACAAAGGGTAACAGGTTGTGATCTATTGTCAATGATGGATGGGTTCTCAGGTTATAATTAGCTACTACTAAAAGAGTCTGAGCAATTTAAGACTGCTTTTACTACCCCTTGGGGGACTTATGTCTATGTGAGAATGCCATTAAGTCTAAAGAATGATGGAGCTACATTTGAGAGAGCAATGGATGTGGCTTTTAAGGAGTTTACTAACATCATAATGGTATTTTACCAAGATGATTTGACATGTTTCTCAAAGAAAGTAGATGATCACTGTGGTCATTTGGAAAAGGTTTTTTGCAAAGCTTTGGAGTTTGGTGTATCCTTGAACCCGAAAAAATGTCATTTTGCACTAACTGAAGGAAAATTATTAGGGCAGATTGTCTCCAAGGAAGGGGTTAGAATAGATCGTGAAAGGATTGAAGCTATAAATAATGTGCCTCGGCCAAAGAATGTTCAAGGAAATCATTCTTTCTTGGGCAAGGTGAATTTTTGTTAGAAGATTTATAGGTAACTTTGCTAAAATCGTTAAGCCTATTGTTAAATTACTTAAAAAAGATGCGAAGTTTTCATGGGATGAAGAAGTTATCCCAACGACCCAATGGAAAGGCCCAAGAATGGTCCATTTATCCCACATTGGCCGTGGGGAGGAGCATTTCACTATTTAAAGGCAAAGCTCCATACATATTAAGTGTCAAAGCTTACGGGCTTTTGGAAAGTAGCAGCTCAGAGGTGGTGGGGCCCACGAGCACATCTCAAAGTGCCCAAATTTTGTAGGGGAAAGGCAAAATAACTAGCGAGGAAGTCAAGTAGATCAACGGTGATCGCAAAACATCCAATGATTGTCGCTATAATGCCATGTGAAAGTGCTCAACTGTTAATAGCCATGACTTGGCGATTGATGAGGTGGCAAACAAGTGGTGGACACATGGTGATGTCATTCTACAAGAGAGAGCCACTCAAGAGAGGCTAATGATTGAGAAGACCATTGAAATTCAACTGTAGATCCAAGGCAGATCAATGGTGGGGTTAAATTCTAGGGCTAACCATCACTGTTGTTGTACCGTGGTTGTGAAATGCCCGGAATGAATACCCTCACGACACATGGTGGTGCTGAGGTGGACTCTGAGAAAATCATGAGGTGCCATTTGGTGACACGCAACTGATGAGGTGGAAGGTCCAGTGGTAACACGAGGAAGATAGGTGGTGAACCAGATCTTGACAAGTGGTAGGCCTGACTGGATAGGTGGAGTCCAAAAAGATCTCAGACCGAATCTAGAGGTGCCACATGGTAACATCATGGCATAGGCGAGAGCCATTCAGAGAAGGTAAATTTCTAGTGGGTTAAGAAGATTTGATGGTTGGGAGAGATGATCCAATGGTTGTCACCATGTCGCGACATAAAAATCAATGCCAATATCCCCTATGACTTGGTGACAAAGTATGTGCGGAAAAGAGAGGGCGGGACCTAGTCTAGTGGCAAGTCCAAGGTGGTGGTTAGATGGGCCCAAAGGCAAATCAGAATGTGACATATGTCTGGCTTGCCAGAAGAGAAATTGTAGAGGGAGCCACTCAGGCAAGGTAAAGGTCGGGGAAGTCAAGGTCGATCAATGGTGATGCAAGGAAGATCAACTGCTTTCGCCAAGTCACAACAAAAAATTGCTTGATGGCTAATGGTCACAACTTCGCGACCAAGTAGTGGGGCTCATTTATAAGTGGTTTACTCAGAGAAGTTAAAGGGCGCACTAGTTTTCCATGATCAAATGGTTGTCCTTATAATGCAATGGAAATATGTCCAAACTTTAGATGCCGCAACATGGCAACTAAAGGAAAGGTTCTCAGAATGATGGTTTTCCTGGTCCATTGGTGCCAAATTTTAAAATATTCAAAAGAATCAATGACATAGATGTGTGAATCCCATCAAATATTGTTCATAGTGAAAAGTTGGTGATAGGTATTCAAGGTGATGTACAGAGAACATAATGGTGCGCAGCTGTGTGTTTTCTTAGATAAGAACTCATTAATGCTCTGGCACAAGATGATACATTGGCATTATGTGGCTATTGGTGGTTGCAACTAATTTTGGGAGATAGGAGCCTGCCCTTTTGGCTACTTTCCAACTAAATGACTAGTGAATTAAAGAAGCACACATCCCAAGAAGAATGTTAGGTTTCTCCCTCAACTGCAATGACACAACAATGTAACTTTTGGAGTAAATGACTATTAGGGGAAGATTTTTCTTCTAGGTAGTATGAAGCTTGTTGTATCCCGATTTCTATTAAAGGATACCATGGCTACCTAGAAAAGGGACACAAATTTTGTAGCTAAACTCTAGCAAAATTAATACAGGATTTTGTCTTAGCAATTTCTGAGTCAAATATGAAGTACTTGTAACCTTCTGATAGAGGAATGAAATATAAAGTCCAGAGAATTTAAATTCAGATTTTTAATATCTCTGTGTCATTGTACTGGTATTTATTCCATTTAAGTAATCAAGGATCATTTATTTGAATGATTTGCTAGGCATCTAATGAAGTTGTTTTTAGTCTTTTTCTCAAGGAGGAAAATATAAATATACTTTAAACAAAGTCATTGATATCAGTACTTTTGGTGTGGATTTGATGATGAAGTTTGGTGCAGATTAAGACTATGTATATGTCAGGCATATTCAGAGTTGATAGATCAGGAATTTGTGATTTGTGTATTAATTTCTCTTGTCAAGTTGCATATTGTTATAGATGACTTTGCTGGCCAAATAAGGCACTGGTTTACCTGTTGGCTTTTTGGATTCATTTTGTGATCCTTTTCAAAAGACAAACAACTTTCTATTTAGGTTTAGTTGTATTGGTCAGTAAGGAAAGTTTGCAGGAATTTACACTAGTTTTCTGCCAACCATTTAATAGTTTTGTGAGAAAATAGTCTTAAAAGGGTTCACCTGCCCAAGATTTTAGAAGCTTAAAGTGTAGGAGGTTTCCTAAGTCTGGAACCTCATATTGTTGTCTTTATTTCAAACTTTTGTTGTTCTCTTCCATTGCAGCACAGAGGTAGTAGTTTTCACTTTTAAAGAGAAGAAACAAAAGTTTTCAAAATAAAGAACAACAAAAATGGTGACTTTGCTGGGGAGAGTCAAATAAGATAAGTCTTATACTGCAGATCTATGTCTTTATTGTGTGAAAGTGTTGAGATCAAGCTCCCTTGGTTTTGGTCTCAAAATTATTGAGCTTATCTTTCTAAAGAAAATCCTTGATCTATCTCATAGCATCATAGAAAACCATTATGTTCTTTTCTAAATATTGACAGTTTCATTCTTAGGTGTTTTTTAAGTTATTCACTATGTTAGACTATATATTTATTCCCAAGATATTGGGTGGCAACTCTAAAGTTAAAAAAAAATAGTGTTCTTTTAGAAAAATCACAATCACTTCACAAGATTAGCAAGATGAATAGGAGAAGGAATACTAGGTCTTATATGAAGAAAAAACCTCAAGAGAAGTTGCATGAAGGGTTACATGAACCAGTCAAGAAGGGCTAGAGAGGAACTTTTATTCCTGAGCAGTCAAATCAGTCATGGAAACATAAGAGTAATCAAATAGGTAAGTTGTCTAAGTATCCTGTATATGCAAGGTCGAATTCCTCTTCTCATGACTCGAACCATGATATTATGGGTTTTTGTGCTGGCCTATTTGGCACTAATGATGATATCCAATCCTTTCACCAATGATTTTGTAATACCAGTGTTTCTAGGAGAGATAGGCATAGTACAAGTAATAGAGCCAGTTCCATTCCCAAAACTATGGAAGGAAATATCAACCTGATTGATATGGACCAAATAAATGTATCTCATTTAGAGGAAACTTTGGTAGACCAAGATGAAGTGTGTCAGGAAATTGAGGTTCTAAATCATAGAGTACATGAATTGATTGCATTAAGAAAAGAGAAAGAAAAGGAAAAGGAGAATGAAACCAAAGCCAAACTCATTGTAAGAGATAGGTTATTAAGACAGATTGCAGAGCTTGAGTTTTTTGCTCAAGTAGAACCTGTGAGTAAACAAAAAGGTCCTATTATTGACAAAGGAAAGCAGAAAGTAGTGGAGAATAGATCTGCGGGTCTAGTGTGAGGAAGTGAAGAAGGAGCCTAGGGAATGATGTTGCATGAGATCAAGGTAGAAAGGGTAAGGAAAGAAAATGAAGACCTGGAAAGGGAGTTAGAAAAGGCTGAAATAGAAGAACTTAATACACAATTCAGAAGAAAAATACGCTGCACAACTCCTGCTATAACTTTCCCACCTATAGATCATTGAAATCCTACATCCTGACATACTTCTACCTCTCTATTGAACACTCAACCAATGATACAAACGAATGCTATCCCACCCATTAACCAATCTCAAATTGCTACCCCAAGTAATTTTGCTATTCCCTCAAGTACAATTCCAACAAACCAAACTAGTCATCGACCATCCCACAAATCAAAGTCATCAAACTATTAAAGCTGGTAGTTTAGGCCCAAGGGTAAATACTGAAAACAACTTTATTGGAAATTAGTTTGAAAGGAGACTGATAAATGTTGAGTTGTATAGGTCATTGTATTTCGATGGAATTTTAGGATATCCAAACCATGTCCCTATTAAGATGAGGGATAAACTCTAGAAGTTTGCTGGGAATAATGCTTTCAGTGGTGAAGAGGATCTGAAATCATTTGGTGACATGATTAATTACTATGAAATTGCACATGAAGATGTCATCATGAAGCTGTTTGTGCAATACTTGATTGAGGATGCTAGAGATTGTTAGAGAGGGTTACCTATGGATAGTATAGGTTTTTTGGAAGAGTTAAAAAATTGCTTTCAAGAGCAATATGGAGACAAAACAAACATGAGCTTCATGCTAAATGAATTTAACAACATCAGGAAATCTGATAATGAATCCATCAAAGATTTTAATGGAAGGTTTCAAAAGGCAAAGCATAGACTTTTTCAAGTAATGAGGTTAAATGAAAATGTGTGTCTAACTACCTACTATAATGCATTTGACCCCCAAATGGCTTACATTCTTTGAGATAAGAACCCACATAATTTAAGAGATGCTTTCAGAATTTCAATCAATGTAGACAATAATAGAAAAGCATCGGGTAAAGTGGGAAGAAGGACTGATGGAAGATTGTGGTAGGAACAAAAACTACAACAAAATAAATCCTCTAAAGAAGAGGACAAGATAGAGAAATTAATGACTATTGTTAAGGATCTTACTGCTAAAGTAAGTAAACCTGAGAGGCCTCACTACAACTAGCAAGATAGACCTACTAGATTGCATTATATGCAATATAACACTACATGGAAAGATGGCAAACCTATGCAAGATAAATCAAAAGGCACACAAATTAAGAATACCCCTGATCCTTTAAATGGAGGATATGTAAAAAATGTGGAAAATACGCTTTGGTGTATGGGGATGGGACACATTCCCTCTATTAGTGTGTTGTGGCTCAAGCTCTAAATGAATCCATGAGAAGTGAGGATGAACCTGCAATTAACATGTTTGACTACACTGTGGAAATTGACTATGAGTCTTCAGAGCATGAAGCAAGTGAATATGATGTCTCAAAAAGAAATGCAAATTTCCAAGAGCAACTGACAATTGATTGGCATCCCACTTTGAATGTAGTCATAATAGAAGACCAAGAGGTTCATCTTAGAAGGCCTAGTGAGGAAGAAGTCAAGAATCTCACTTTGGCTGCAATATCTAAAGCTAAGCATAATTAGAATCTGAGGAGCGACAAAGATGATGGAAGTCAAGGTATGCCTCGTTCTCTATTTTTAAAAAAAACTTCTTCTAAGAGATCGACTAAGAACAAGACTTATGTCAAAGATAATCAGGCTAAAGGTGATCAATCAAGTAGTTTATGGAAATATGATATTGCTGATACAACTGGAAATAAGGAAGAGACCACTAGTGACAAGAGAACAAGTCGCCAGAAGGAAGAAAAGGTTAAAGCTCATATTGAGTCTAATGTTAACACTATTTTTTATATGACCCAAGCTTTAAGACAAATGAAAGGTTCAGTACCTTTGATAGAGCTGCTGAAAATAAAACAACATAGAGAGGCTACCTTTTCTTTGATTTCCAGTATATCAGAGGGAGATGCTTCTTCTAAAAAAGAGAAATGCAAAGGATGAGAAGGATCAACAACAAGGAATCTGAGACGTTTATGTGGGTACCACTATTAATTAGGAACCATCTTAGATAGATCTATTTTATGTCACACTGTTAGTAAATAACAGATTGATAAAAAAAATGCATGATAGATTTTGGTGCAACTGCTAATGTGATACCTTATGGGGTTATGAAAGAACTATGTTTGTCAGTGTAGACACCTAAAATTGTCATGTCTAATTAAATAAATATTTTATTTATTTAATTATCTAAGCTTAATTCTTCTATTAATTAAATAAATCTTTATTTATTTAATTAATTCATTTATCCTCTTCTAGCCTTGTTTCTCATTTAAATAAATACATTTATTTATTTAAATTATCCTTTTCCTAAATTAAATAAATATTTTATTTATTTAATTGATCTCACTTCTTCTATTAATTAAATAAATCTTTATTTATTTAATTAATTCATTAACCTTTTCTACCCATGACACATGTCATTCATCTCTTAATTCCTACACTACCTACCCCTTTCATTATTTTATTATTTCTTTTACCTACCCTCTAATCATAGCCGACCTCCTTTTATACCTCTCAATCTTATCCCTCCATTTCTTATAGTGTCTTCTATATAAGGAGATGCTTCCTTCATTTTCAAACCCTAATCATTCTATGCATCTTAACTACTAGATCAATTGACTACACTACGATCCTACTTGCAACCACATTCCGTTCTTTGTTGAGCTCTTGTGCATATAAAATCTGAGAGCAAATATATCAAGCAAGATCAATGGAGATAGGAAGAATGGAGATTCAAACCCTATTGGACATGTAATGGTATAATCTTTGTGATTTCATTTGATTTGCATTGTCTTAGGTAATCTTCATATGTTATGGTGGATCTTTGTTGTTGTTAGGCTAGGGTTTTGTGGCTGAATTCATTTAGCCTTTCAATATTGTTATTATTGTTATCCATTTTCACCATATACATTTTGGCATGCCTGGTGGGACTCTTGTCCCTTTTTGCATTTAACATCTTGTTGCAAATTTTGTATTTTGAAGTTGCAAATCTGATGTTTTCGACAATATTTTTGACATTTCCACGTCTGCACACTTTCAGATCGCGTTTTTAATTTTCTGGCGCGTCTGCAGCATCTAGGATCACATCTATGTTATTGGCATTTTTTTATTTTGCAGGTTCTAGGAAAGCACGTCTGTGTTGTGAAGTCGCATCTGTGATGTTTTTGGAGGCGTCTGTGTCCAGGAAGCATGTATGTGTTCTGTAAGCGCGTCTGTGCTTCACAAAACCACATCTATGTCACCCAAGCACGTCTGTGTTGAGGGTAACCGCGTCTGTGTTCACCAGTTTCAGATTTTGGGTTTTTATTGATTCAGTTTTCGGATTTTGCATTTAGGGTTTCAGATCTGGTTTATTTTGAGCTAACATTTTCAGATCTAGCTAACAAAATTGGTGCAACTTGTCTTGGAAAGCAAAATCGTTTGGTTGAAGGCCCCTATTTTCACAAAGTCTTTTGGGTTTAAAATTTACCTAACTTGTGTGCTTGCAGGAAGGGGTGATCATTTGAAACAAATCCAAACTACTAACAACTCTTTGTTGCAGGACCTTGGCAAGGGTTTTTGGTTTTTTTATTGTGTGCCTTGTTTTCATAGACTAGCAAACACTTCAATTGGTGCACTAAAATTGAACCATTGTCTTTTGTGTCTTGAGCAATAGGCTCTTTTTGTTTAATCTTTAGAGGGCATGTCTTCCCGTGTGGTCATTAGGACTACTAGTGAGAAGAGAACGACCCAAGTGGTAGCAAAAGAAAATCCATCTTCTTCCAAACCACTATAAATAACTGTATTCATGGTGAAAACTATGAATAACATGTGCTGATTAGTTCATACCAACACTATGTCTCCCCATAAACCCGTTTGGTCAAATTTATTTGATCAATTGTAGGGCGTAACCCCTACCGATTGGGAGCCTTCTATATTTACAAAGCTGAAAGTGTTGCATGTATGGCCACACGAGCGGATGTCCTTACTAGCACCTTTTTTGTTTTAGAAGCCCAAATCCTTCTAGTTGTTGGGGCAGGAGGTCGGACCTCTGGTAGCGGCCCACACACATATGGTTCTTAGTAGAGATACAAAGTTTGCCACGAGGAGTTTTCGTGGGGACTGATGCTTGGCTGACCCGAGAAGTGAGTGCCAAGGGTGGAGCCAGTGAGGTCAAGCATCTAAGTATCCGCTATAAATAGCGTAGCCTCCGGGGTAAAACCCTATGTGGGATCAACAACTATTGTCCTGGCCAGCCATAAGAATTGTGCTTGACTTATGTTAAACATTCAAAACATTCAAGACCAAACAACAAAACATTATGTCTTTTGTGTCTTCAAGTGTATGCAAAACATTTTTACATCAAACAACACACTTTTCTTGGAGTCATTTTGAGTCTAGACACTTGCAAACATTGATTCCTCATCAACATTGTGTCCTCTTGTCACGAAAAACAGTCAAACAAGTCAAATTTGGTCACAACAAAACAACTTCACAGATTGGAAAAATTGCACAAAATTTGCAGAAATGCGTCTGTGTCAGGCATAATAGCGTCTGTGTTGTTTAGCCGCGTCTGTGAAGGGCAGAATCCCGTTTGTGTTCCAGCAGTAAACATTACACTTTGCAAAAAAAAACTCAGAAGCGTGTCTGTGTTAAATAGAGCCGCGTCTGTGTCGGCAAACCGCGTCTATGAAGTATACAGGCACGTCTGTGTCTAGAATTGAAAAAACTGTTACAGTCCAGCAAACAAACACAGTCAGTTTCAGAATTCTTGAGCTTCCTAGGTCATTTCTCCAGGGTTTCATTTAGCATTCAACCTGTCCTTGGGTCTCACAAAGTCCATCATTTCTTTACATCTCTCATTACATTCACAATTGTCTAAACTTGAGTCAAAAGGTCACTTGCTTGTCCTCACTATACTTTGTCAACACACTACATACAACAACACTTTGCTAAGTGGTCCCTCATCAAAGTTTCTTACCTTTGGGTCTCATTTGGTCTTACTTAGAGTCAAGGTCAACTTACCTCATCAAGAGAAACTATCCTCTCTTTGGAAGTCACACCTACTCTACTACATACATACTTGGTCTTACACTTTGGACATTGCATGTACACCTCATATTCATTTACATTCCATCCAACTCTTGGTCTTCCATACTCTTTCCATTTTTCATCTAGTCTCACACATCTTGGTCAATACCTAGTTCATGGTTGAAACTCATCTTCAAAAATCTAGGAGAGAAACTAAAGAGGCTCAAGAATCCGCAAACATGAGTTCTTATGAGTATGACAATGATATCTTTTTCAATTCTGATCATACTACATTACCTGACATGGATGCCTATAGAAACATTCTAAATGTTGAGAACATGGACACTATAAACAACAATGCTACACACAATGACAATGTGGACAACTTTTCAGTACATTCAGCAGATGTGGAAGAATCCATTATGAATCCCCATTTCAATTGATTGGTTGAGGAAATAATGAGGAAGGATAGACAATACTTCTTACAAATGATGGCACAAAGTGGAGCCAAGATACCTCATGATTTTGACATGTCTCAAATAATGGAAAATAGACCTCTGCAACAAACTCACTCCAACATAGATCAAAGAAGACCTAATAGTGGAGGAAATAGAGGACCACACATGGTACCTGAATCACCATCAGCTTTGCTTCAAAAACCAGAGGTCCCATATACACATGGTCAAGCATATGATACTCACCTTCGTAGACCATTATGGAAGTCTTATGCAGACAGATATGCTCAATCACATACTAATGCTAAGGATCAACCACCAAAGCAATTGGATATTCAAAGGCATGCTCAAAATTTGGACACAAGGAAACCTCATGTCAAATTTGGGGGCAACACAATAGAACATGACATGCCTGTAGAATATGGTATACATGCACAAAATAGATGGTGTTCCTCAACATGAATCCATACCAAGTGGTCCATATACACAACATTATTATAGACCTCCTCCATATGAACATGGTAATGATCAATATCACCCATATATGCAACATGCTCCTCCTCCAATTGGTGCCTCAAGCATGGGGTATGGTCCAAGAAGTCAATCTCCACGTAAGAGCAATTTGGAACAACAAATCAGGGACTTACAAAAGAAAATGGAGGACATAAATACACCGAAGCCAACATACACAATGAGAGACATATGCCCTTATCCATTTGACAAGAGCATTCCAATGCCTCCATTTCCTACACACTTTGTGACACCTAAATTTGATAAGTATAGAGGAAAGGGGGATCCTAAGGCACACATAAGACAATTTTTCACAGCTTGCATTGAGGTAGTAGTAGAAGAGACATATTTGATGAGATTATTCCCACAAAGCTTAGGTGATCAAGCTATGGAATGGTTCTCCCAACTTCCACCTGGTATTAAGTCATGGGGTGACTTAGCAGAGGAATTTATTCAACATTTATCCTACAACATAGAGACAGACATATCAGTCACCACTTTGTGCAACACCAAGCAAAAAGAGGGAGAATCTTTTGCATCATTTTTACAAAGATGGAGAAATCTAGCCAGCAGATGCTCTTGTGAAATTCCACAAAAACAAATGGTAGAAATGTTCACTCAAAATGTTAACAAAGACATTGGCTATGACCTAAGAAAAGCTTGTTTGTCCACCTTCAAGGACGTTATTGAAAAAGGCTTAGCG
The DNA here is from genome assembly GCF_030272615.1 of Cryptomeria japonica. NCBI lineage: Eukaryota > Viridiplantae > Streptophyta > Pinopsida > Cupressales > Cupressaceae > Cryptomeria > Cryptomeria japonica. The sequence continues at coordinate 780,579,751 of NC_081407.1, forward strand.
ACAGAAAAGGTCCTAATTGAACAAGGAGTCATCAAGATATTCAAGGAAAACAAAGATGACTTTAAAGGAAAAGACAAGCCAAGATTTTGGAATAAAAACAAGAACACAGTCAATGATGGTGTTGTTGATGCCAACACAGTGAAACCCAAATTCATTTTTTCTAGATCAAATTCTACAAACAATCAGGTGAATACTTAAACAACTTTTAGATCACGAAGGAAATACACCCCATTGGGAGAACCACTTGAGTCAATCTTCAAGAAGCTAGTGGCAAACAAAGTAATCACAGTTCTAGATTTTCCTCCATATGAACCAAAGGTTAAACCAAATTGGTGGAATGATGATGAGTATTGTGAATTTCATAAGAGCAAGGGTCATAAGATAGGAAATTGCCATCGACTGAAGAACATCATACAAGATCTCATTGACAGAGGTGACATTGAGATTGAGGGACATTCGTCTAATCAAGAACACGAGATGTTTAAGGAACCATTCCCAAAACATGACAAGGGAAAAGCTAAAGCCACAGAGGATCAAACTAACTATACCAGAGCATCCTATAACTATGATTCAACTATCAATCACATCTCGATGGACAATTACATCTCTACCATTATCATCAAGGACAAAGCATCTGAGAATTTGACCCAGAGACCCAAGATTGTCCTAAAAGGCGTTGGATCTTCTTCTGAACCTACCTCTAAATGTCATGTTACAACTCGCCAAAGTAAATTCACTTTGCAAGGTGCTCCAACTAAAAACATCGCCTCTTCATCAACCAAACCTGAGTATGACCTTGTAAAATAGTTAGGGAAGACACCCGCGCTCATTTCAATCCTTGAGCTATTACGCATATCTCTTGCACATAAAGCCATTCTTGACAAAATCTTGAGAGATACTATTGTTCCTACTGATCTGAACGTGGACCAGTTTCAAGCCATGGTGGGATACCTTTCCATTCCACACTCCCTTACATTCACAGAAGCCGACGATGCCTCCATAAGTCAGCCACATAATGCACCATTACACATTGAAGCTTTCATACACAAACATCAAATAAAAAGAGTCCTGATAGATGGAGCAGGTCTAAACATTTGCACATTAAGCACTATCACACAATTGGGATATTCTGATAAAGTTGTGAATTCTACAAACAAAATCACCATTAAAGCATATGATGATGAAGAGCGTTCATCCAAGGGCATAGTCACCTTACCTCTCAGAGTTGGGCCAGTTACAAAGGATGTGGTTTGTCAAGTCCTGGATTTAAATCTCACTTATAACATATTGCTAGGACGTCCTTGGATTCATGAAATGAGGGCAGTCCCATCCACATATCACCAATGCATTAAGTTTCCTCATAATGGAGTGGAAGTAACAGTTAACAGTGATCCTAATCCATTCATATATTGTAATAACCTGAAATCAAAGACTGAGACCATCATTCCCAGTAATCGTGAGGTTGTTCCTTCATCGGCATATATTGATCCTGAGTCATTAAAACCTTCGACATCAAAACAAGGTGAGCTTAAAGGCAAGTTTCAGGACAAAGGCATGGGGGACTATACTTTCAATCAGACCATGTACTTACGACAAGTCATGAGTTCCCCAAAATAATATGGAAGACCAGATCCTAACAAGCAAGTATCCATCATGATGCTCAAATGGAACCCTACTACCTTTCAAAGATGGGGTGAACTAGAAGAGGAAGATTTATACAAAATGCTTTTTAGGGACAATGAAGAGGAAACACAAGATCACATCAACCTACCATGTGAGAAATATGGCAAAGGCTTCAAAATTCTACAAAAATTCGGGTATGATGGAAAAACCCCTCTAGGGTTACAAAAGGAAGGCATCATGGAACCTTTACAGCCTAAATTGACCTTCAAAAAGGAACGCTCAAAAGGACTTGGTTTCTTAACTTCCAAGGTCCACACCCAAAGGACGGAAGAAGATTTACAAATCAAAGCTGCCAAAATGCAACAAGAGGATCGCTATTCCATAGATTCTAACAAATGGGAATGGGGTTTAGACAAGTCTTCCAGTGACTACGAGCTCAACAAGATATTCAGAGAGCCAGATCAACCCACAGAAGAAGAGGAATTTTATAACAAGTTCAGAGCTAGTCAAGAAACAACCCAGGAGGATTCTACACAGTCCTTGTCTCAAGGTTCTAGGTTGAAATCACATACGATGAGAACACCTATCCCAGAGTGCGCTACTAGTGATGATAATTTGGATTCGCTCGTGATCGAGACTGATGAGGAGAGTGCCATCGATGACGTCGATAATTATCTTGACATACTCAAATATAACCACATCTTCACTCTTAGCTCTGCTAACTTCGAAGACATTAACGGCCTTCCCCTTGTTCACCACCAACTCATTGACTGGGATCATGAAGGACCTGCATAATTTGATACATTCCAGAATGAAGAAGCTTTTATTGACTATCTAGGCATATGAGATGATCTTCCCCCTGGAGACCATAAAGCAGGATACACTATAGAACTCAATAGCATGGCATATTTTGGCTAGGGTGTCGGACCTTCCAGTCGCAAAAATGTGAAAATAAGAACAAATCAAGGGTCTTATGGCGAAAGCCACACTGTGGCGCTGTCTGACCCCAAAAAAGTAAAAAGAAAGGACATATCTGAGGGTGAAAACCTCTCTGAGGCACCCGAAGATGGAAGGCTCGACATTCTCCCAGCATCATATGAGGAAAAGTCATCCATGTTGGTAGAGGAGACTATCAAAACAAACATTGGTACAAAAGAGGTTCCACACAACATATTCTTAGCTCAATCATTGACAGAGTCCAAAAGGTCAAAATTCATAAGTTTCTTCATAGAACGACAAATCAACTTTGCCTACTCATACGCTGATATGCCTGGACTGGATCCATATTTGGTAATGCATCACCTGGCAGTTAAACCGGGGGCAAAACCAGTAAAACAAATATTAAGAAAAATGCATCCACAATTGGCATTACTAGTCAAAGAAGAACTTGAGAAGTTATTGGATGTCGGATTCATATGCCCGATCGATTATCCTGAATGGATCTCCAACTTGGTACCTGTTAGCAAACCAGATCGCAGCATCAGAATATGTACAGATTTCAGAGACATCAACAAAGCTTGTCCAAAGGATGACTTCCCATTACCAAAGATCGACTTGATTGTTGATCTCACAGCAGGTCATGAAATGTTATCATTGATGGATGGATTCTTTGGTTATAATCAAATAAGGATCGCACCCGAGGATCAACACAAAACATCATTTACTTGTCCATGGGGAACTTTCTGCTGGAATGTCATGCCTTTCGGGCTAAAGAATGCAGGTGCTACATATCAAAGAGCCATGACTACTATCTTTCATGATCTCATGCATGTCAGCATGGAAGATTATGTTGATGACCTCTTGGGAAAATCAATAGACAGAAATACACATTTGGACATACTTTCAGTCGTCTTTGATCGGTTGGAAAAATACAAAGTAAGATTAAACCCCAAGAAATGTGTCTTTGGAGTAACCTCCGGGAAGCTCCTAGGATTCATTGTATCCAAAAGAGGAATTGAAGCTGATCTAGCAAAAGTCAAGGCCATCTTGGAAATGCAACCACCAAGAAATATCAGTCAACTTCGATCCTTACAAGATAGACTTCAATCCATCCAAAGATTCATAGCACAACTGGCAGATAAGTGTAATCCTTTTTAGCACCTGCTACATAAAAACATCAAATTCAAATGGGATGATAACTGTCAAAAGGCTTTCCAGAGGCTCAAAGATTATCTTCTAAATCCGCCAGTTCTGATGCCACCAGTTCTAGACCAGCCTCTGTTACTATACATATCAGCTACTCCAATAGCACTGGGGGCACTCTTAGCACAACAAAGCGCTGAGGGCAAGGAAAAAGCAATATACTATATAAGTCGCACATTGGTGGGATACAAGCTAAATTACACACCAATTGAGTGTGCATGTCTCGCCGTGGTCTTTGCTTCGTAGAAATTATGACACTACATGCTTACTCATAAGACTAAGTTAGTTGTAAGGATAGACCCATTGAAATACCTTCTCAATAAAGCAACACTTACTGGGCGACTAGCCAAATGGGTAATGATCCTGAGTGAATTCGACATCGAGTATGTGGACAGAAAAGCAATAAAAGGACAAGCCATCGCAGATCAACTGGCAGATGCTCCCATGATAGATGATGTTCCTCTAAGTTTAGAATTTCTAGATGAATCCATTTTTACAATGTCACATGCAAAGCCATGGCAACTGTACTTCAACGGCTCATACACACAATATGGAGCAGGAGCCGGCATCCTTTTCATAACTCCTCAAGGAGATTCTATACCAAAATCATACCGCTTATCATTTCCTTGCACTAACAATATAGTGAAATATGAGGCATTAACAATAGGATTACGAATTGCAGTTGAATGGAAGATCCAGGAGCTTCATGTTTTTGGGGACTCCCAACTTGTCATCCGTTAAGCAATTGATGATTACCAAACAAAAGATGAAAATTTAATGCCTTATAAACAAATGGTGGATGATATGAAGCAACACTTCACAAAGATAGACTTTGAGTAGATACCAAGAGAGAAGAATCACGCCGCAGATGCCATGGCTACAATTGCTTCACTGATTGATCTACCTCCAAATGAGACCCACCATGAGTTCTTGGTGGATAACCTTTTGGTCCCTTCATATGAGATCATGCCTACTGAGACAATATGTGTTGTCGGTCCCGAGTCCCAGTTATATGGTTCCATTTTCACATACCTACGTGACAATACTCTACCTCCTGATCTATCAAATAACCAACGTCGCACTTTCATTCGCCAATCCTCTCGTTATGTCATTTTAGCTGATATCCTATATCGGCGAGGTCTAGATGGCACTCTTCTTAGATGTTTAGAAAGCGATGAAGCTTAGATTGCGTTACGAGAAGTGCATGAAGGGATATGTGGTCCGCATGCTAGTGGTCCTACCTTGGCCAAGAAACTCATCAGGACTGGATATTACTAGCCAAATATGGAGAAAGACTCATATCAATTTGTCAAGAAATGTAAGCAATGCCAAATTCATGGAGACCTCATACATGTGCCAGCACAAGAACTTCAACCAATTGCGTCTCCTTGGCCCTTTTGTCAGTGGGGACTCGATCTCATAGGCAAGATTCACCCTCCTTCTTCCAATGGTCACAAATTCATTATCACTGCCACAGAGTATTTTACAAAATAGCTTGAAGCCGTGCCTCTCACACAAGTTACTGGAAAATAGATTGCTACATTCATCCTTAATTATATCATTTGTCGATACGGTATTCCTATTTCCATTATCATTGATAACGGGTGTCCCTTCAAAAATCAGGATGTTCGTGAAATCTGTGACCGCTTCCATATCTCTCATCATTTCTCCACACCATATTACCCCCAATGTAATGGCCAAGCTGAGGCGTCTAACAAAACAATCCTTAAAATCCTAAAGAAGACAGTCGATGATGCTGGTCATAATTGGCATATCCAACTCAATCCTGCACTTTGGGCCTACTGCACAAGTGTCCGCACACCTACAGGAGCTACACCTTATTCACTTGTCTTCAGTGCTAAAGCTATCTTGCCTATTGAGGTCGAGCTACCCTCTTTACAGGTTTCTTTGCAAAACATCATCAGTGACGAAGACTATAGGGTCTCTCGCTTACAAGAACTGGAACTACTAGATGAACGAAGACAAACTACTTTTAATCATCTCAAGGCTTATCAACAACGAATGAGTCGTAGCTACAATCACAAGGTCAAGCCTCGCACATTTGAGGTAGGGGATTTAGTTCTCAAAGAAAATCCTAAAAATCAACAAGATAGAGAGAAGAAGGGCAAGTTTGAACCAAATTGGCTTGGTCCTTACATCATTACAGCAACATATGGATCGGGTGCATATCAACTCTCAACTACAGAAGGTGAACCTTTGGAGGATCCTATCAACAACATGCACCTTCACAGGTTCTACACATAGCTCTTCAGAGTATCCTAAATTCAAAAAGAAAAAAAAAATCAAAAAATTTCAAAAATAAAAAGAAATTATAAAACATAAAAAATTGTTACTTGGTGAAAACCTGGCAAACAGGCGCCTTGTGACACAAAAAACATTGAAAAATCGAAAAAAAGTAAAGAGAAATAATTTTGTCCAATAGTGAAAACCACTTCAGTGGTGCCTTGGGCAAGTACCATGGTGAAAACTGGGTCACCAGCACCATGTATAGAGACATTGCTCCTCCCTCCTTCAGGATTCACTTTCATCTTTTCACTTTGCACACACTCACAACCTATTCGTTCATAATAAACTTACCCATTCCCATCATGGCTTGTTATTGATCTCCCCAAGATTGGTTAGCCATTCATAATAAACATCCCTTTCCATCCATAATAAATCAGATCCTATCTGTGGCTAAGGCAAATCCTACGTCTAGTAATGGGTGTGGAACTGAGAGCATCACATGTTTTCGAGGAGTACAGTTTCTTCCAACTTCCTTCAGTCTATCCGTGCACAATCTGCAATAAAGCAACATTTGCATCACAAATCCGCAATAAAGTTTTGTTTTCTTCGCAATAAGGTATCAGTTTCATGGATTCAGTCAGTTTCAGATGAGACACAACAGCAACAATGGGCTTCAACAAATCAAATCTTTCAGCAGACTCAGACAACATTATGGTTCAGTGCTATCTACCCTTTTTGTGAAAGTAAACATTGTGACCACAATCAAGTAAGACTTATACAAGTGACAAGAGACACTAAACTTGAGGACTACAGTGAATGTTTGTGTCGAGTCTTGGTTTTCTTTTGATTTTATCTTTTGGTGACATATCTTTTAGCTTTTCCGAGATGTCTTTGACTAGAAAGGCGAGGATGGGGTATCGTCACCTATTTTCTTTTGCTGTCTATGGATTGTCTCTTAGTAATGCTATGACTTGTCCAAGGATATGAGGACACTGTGAGTCTAGTGTGAACTGGGGCATTCCTTATTTGTGACTGTCTTATCTCCATGCAAATAGGTACAATGACTTTCTGGGTCAAACATATGCCCCGATGCTCATAACCTACTTGCCATAATAAAGCTCAATGATGATAACGCACAAGAAGCTCTTTCACTTTCATATCTTCTGTCTTTCATCCTCCTTTCTTGATTGACCTCCATCATCCTTCTCGAGTCCACGTAGCTTGCTATCACATGACTGAGTATAATGACACACCAAAAACATTTACATTTCATGTAGTTGCACCTGCATTACCACATATAAGCATTTCATACATACATATAGATATCACAACTGCATCACATCCTGCACACAACACCTATTAGCATAATTACATTTACATTATCATATTCATTTGCATTACATACATTTACATTTTCATCATGCATACACATATAAAACATAAAAGAACAAAAATATGGCATTGCATCATATACATATTTGCATCCATCACATAGAAACATACATCATAAGAACATCTCATCACATAGGTACGCATGCATATAGCTGTCGCAAAAATGAATCATCTCATATATATAATCCAAAAAGTGTCATGATACAATGATGTCAAAATCATATGGCTACAAAACCACCCGCAGGTGTCTACAATACAAAAATGGTACAAAACTAATACAAAGGGAGCCCTCTACGGCTATGATGAACTCCCTCCCTCGGAGCCACCTAGCCTCAATGGAATCTGAGCCTCTGAAGGACCCCCCCTAGGATCATCTTACCTGTCTCCTCTATCTGGTGGTGGCAGAGGGCCCATAACCCCACCACTCGATGCCTGTCTCCTCTAGCTCACTCCCGTAGCTGTCGCTATATGCAATGGTCTATGGAAGCTCCTCGCCCACTGATCTACTGGCACTGCACCATAGTAGAGGTCCCTCTAGTACGCTATCTCCTCTCCTGCCCATAGGACATAAGCGTATCCTACCCTTGTATCCTTAGTTGCCTGTCTCCCGGCCCTCAGTGTTGTCTCAGCCTCTGTGTAGCGCTGGATAACCTGATCCCGCTCTCGCTCAGTATCTCTGAGCCTTGTCCTGAGCCGATCCCTCTCCCTCTCCAACTCCTAGATCTCATCTACCTAGCCCTGGCAGATCTCCCTTAGCTCTAGCAGCTCATCCTCCACTGGGTCAGCCCCCTCTGCCTCTGCCTATGGCTCCCTCTCTGCGGGTGCCTACCCCTATGCCTGTACTGGTACCTGTCTCTGTCCCTGTCCCTGTATCTATACCTACCTGGGACCCTGTGCTGCTGGCACCTGTAAAGGAAATCCACCGTGACCCCTCACCACCCGAGCTTGCCTCTCCTCTCCACCCTCCCTCTGAGGTGCAACCCGCCTCTCTCCAACTACTCCCCTCCTCCTTCGTCGGCCTCTGCCCCCATCACCTCCACCATCATCCTCGTCACCACCACCATCTCCCTCCAGTGCCTCTCTAGGATTTGTCAAATGTGGGAATGGATGCTCTAGCCAATATGCTGTATACTCAGCATCCATCCCAGTGTCCTCGATCTCTGGCCACATGTTCCGAGGTAGAGGCATCATCTCTACAAGCTGAGTCACTGCCTGATCATCTGACAGCAACGGCCCAAACTACGCCTGATCTCTAACTGTGCGGGCATACATGCCTGAGCCCTGGGGCATCCTCTGAATCTGGCCAAACTGTCAGCCAACCCTATCCACCAGCTGTCTCTCTAACACATAGGGCATCTGCCCAATCAGGTACTTGCTTCAGAAGGTGTAGGGCAGCTCAACTGCGTCATCCTCCCACTCCTCGCAGCCCAGATATGGTCTCCATATGACCACATCAATGTCATCCAGCACTCGCCGCCAATGCTTTAACCTGCCAATCCGCGATGGTGATGTGATCATATCATACAAATGTACAAAGCTGTGTCCATGACCTCTGCCCCTGAAGTGTATCAGTCGGGTAACCGACAGATGCTCGTAGGCCCATACCTACAGCAGTGTCACTCCACAACCCAATCCCACTGATCCATGATAAACAAACTGATGAAGCTCATAATATAAATGGGCCAGCACACATGGCCTCAGGCATATCTGGTGTGCTGCATCACTAGATTCTCCAGTGCTCCCCCCCAGTCCACAGTCAACCCTCGTGTCACCCTTTCCAGACACAGGAACCCACTGATAGCTCCTCCAATCACTGTCGGCAATGCTAACCTAGTGGCTGTCATGGTGTCCCATGCCACGTGTCCTGCCCTCATCTCTAGTCCAGGGTCCTGGAACACCCATCTCAAGGCCTCTTTATCTCCATCTCGATCGTATGGGATCATCTCCCCATCGATCGGTACTCGCAATATCCTATAGACATCCTCCAGGGTGACTGTCATCTCACCCATCGGCAAATGAAACAAGCACGTCTCAGAGTGCCATCTCTCAGCTAGCGCAGTCAGCAAACCCATGTTTGCCCGAAACTTGGGCACATAATGCACATGTCTCAATCCCATCTCCTTAATGGCAGCTCTGTCATCGAACAACAACTCAGTTCGCAACCTCTGCGTCGACGGGAATCTCTCCCATGACTCCAGCATCGACAAATACTCCTGCAGTCAAGCAAATCAATCATGTCAGTCATAGTGGCATTCACTGTTCATCACAAAATGCTACTTGTTATCTAAATGCATCTGGCTATCTATCCTAGTGACACTCACTGTTCATCACAAAGTGTTGCTATTTATTCTAGTGGTACTCCCTTTTCATCACAAAGTACTACGTGTGTGACACTCACTATTCATCACAAAGTGTTGCTCACATTTGCACTCCCTGTTCATCACAAAGTGTTGCTCATATTTTAGTACTCCCTGTTCATCACAAAGTACTCTATCTTGGTACTCACTATTCATCACAAAGTGCCTTGATCTATCCTAGTCCTCCTAGAGGACCTGCTTGAGTGTACCCTCTCAGCAGCCTATCCAATCGACAACGTATGTTCATCACAGAACTGTCGATTTGACCTAGAAGATGCAAATTCATACTTTTCAAATGCAAACGCACTTACATGACATAAACGTGCTTTCAGACTGCATAGACGCACCTGAAAAACACAGACATGCCTATGATCTGCATAGACACGCCTGAACAACATAGACATGTCTTCTTGGCACAAACACACCTACACAACACAGACACGGCTGGAATTGACACAGACGTGGGTCCAAACATAGACATGCCTGGCACCAACGCAGACGCGCCTGGATGTTTTTTGACACTTTTTGGAGCCTAGTCTAAGTGCATTTATTACCCTATTCGACATGCATTAATGACAAAATTAAATGCATCAAAGTACGAGGAGGTTTGGTGGTACTTACCGGCTCTCCTGCCTCTGCTGGCCTCTGAAATCGGTGAACGTGGTCGAATCTGTGAGTGAAAGCCATCGCTGCTGACTGCTCCTGCTAAATTTTCGCTCTGCAATATGGTCTCGTGGATGTGTAGATGACAATGACGATGTATTTTCCCCCGTGGTCTATCTTATAGCCTACCCTAGCCCTCGCCTTTGTTTCCCAAGTCAGTCTTCTTTATCCCGTGACTCTGTCACTTTATCTGGTCAGTCCATTCTAGCCTGTCTTTCTGATCGAGAGATTGTCTACAATCTTTTTAGACATTTTCATCCAATCTCTTGAGGGGGCATATCATTCCCATCTTGGGGCAAATTTGTATCAGTTCATCTTATCTTCTTTGAAACAACGTGACAAGCCGCATTGTCTCAAAGAGGGGCAAAATGTAGACACCTAAAATTGTCATGTCTAATTAAATAAATATTTTATTTATTTAATTATCTAAGCTCAATTCTTCTATTAATTAAATAAATCTTTATTTATTTAATTAATTCATTTATCCTCTTCTAGCCTTGTTTCTCATTTAAATAAATACATTTATTTATTTAAATTATCCTTTTCCTAAATTAAATAAATATTTTATTTATTTAATTGATCTCACTTCTTCTATTAATTAAATAAATCTTTATTTATTTAATTAATTGATTAACCTTTTCTACCCATGACACATGTCATTCATCTCTTAATTCCTACACTACCTACCCCTTTCATTATTTTATTATTTCTTTTACCTACCCTCTAATCATAGCCGACCTCCTTTTACACCTCTCAATCTTATCCCTCCATTTCTTATAGTGTCTTCTATATAAGGAGATGCTTCCTTCATTATCAAACCCTAATTGTTCTATGCATCTTAACTACTAGATCAATTGACTACACTACGATCCTACTTGCAACCACATTCCGTTCTTTGTTGAGCTCTTGTGCATATAAAATCTGAGAGCAAATATATCAAGCAAGATCAATGGAGATAGGAAGAATGGAGATTCAAACCCTATTGGACATGTGATGGTATAATCTTTGTGATTTCATTTGATTTGCATTGTCTTAGGTAATCTTCATATGTTATGGTGGATCTTTGTTGTTGTTAGGCTAGGGTTTTGTGGTTGAATTCATTTAGCCTTTCAATATTGTTATTATTGTTATCAATTTTCACCATATACAGTTCGTACACACTTCATATGGGAGGTGTTATGCTATGGATAATAGAGAAGTGCCTTTTGTGGGTACTACGAGAGATGTAAAAGTAAAAATAGCAGCTTTCCCTAAAGCTACTTACAAAATGGATGTAATTGTTATAGACACTAAGACACATTATGGCATGCTTCTGTCTAGATAGTGGGTTGTTGTTGTTGGAGGACATCTTCAGCTAGATTTATCATATGCAACTATCCTAGTGAATGGAAATTCTATTAAATTGTATAGAGAACCGTGTGCCCCAATGGTTATTGAAAATATAGACCCAAACATGCTTAATTGCATGATTGATGTGGATCCTGATAACTTCAAGATTGAACCCATTCAACCTCAATTGAAGAATACTAATACTATTGTTGATGAGTTGGAATCACAACAAGAAGACCTATGGCAGATGTACTTTGATGGAGCTTTCTCTAAGGAAGGGTCTGGAGTGGGAGTGCTATTTGTTTCTCCATCAGGGATTACCTTCAAGTATTCTTTTCTGTTAGCATTCCAATGTACAAACAACACAGCTGAATATGAAGCTCTATTATTAGGCTTAGAAATTGCTAAAAGACATGGGATCAAGTTGTTAAGGGTTTATGGAGACTCTGAGCTTGTACTATCTCAGATAAGGTCAAGATATGCATCTAAAAATGACAAGTTAAAAAAGTGCAAGCATGCTGTTTGGGATGTCATTGAACACTTTGATGCATTTTCTATTGATTGTGTTGTCTTCAAAATCTGGCTCACTTCAACATCCTTATAATAAGATGATCAAGCTTTGTGGAAGAGGGATGTTAAGGGGAAGAAAACTCTTAGGAAAACATATGACAAGGTTTGATTTAACCTTCTACACTTCGGACTTATTTAGAGTCCAGGCAGGTATACCTTTGTGAACTGAATTCACACTTTTCAAAAGATAAATCCATAGCAAACCAGTCCAGAAAACCAGTGGATCTATTCACCTTGAAACTAATTGAACCAAAGGAATGAAAATTGTACTCATATTCAGCACTTTGATCAACAAAACATGCAATAGACAACCTTGATCAATACCAATGCCTTATCCAAGGTCACAGAGTCACCAAGATTCAAACAATACTCCCGAAACAGAATATCTCCACACATCCCATTGGCTCGGCCTCTTTTAATCCCTATATATGCCTAACATACATGAGAATTTATACATATCAAATCAAACTATGCTCATCAAGATTCAAGATGTTTCACAGGTAATTTACTGGTAGAAGTGATCCCTACATATATAATTTCTCTCCTAAAGAGAAAAGCTAGCAAACACATCTACTGAAAGTTGCCTTACAACCCCTATTCAAACAAAATAACCCCGGATTATTTAGTATGAAATAGTAAATAAATGCAAACATATTAGAAGACAACACAAAGCTTTACTCAAAACCGATGGTCTATATATTGATATTATCTTCGGAAAAGTATTACAAGAAACTTTTGAATATTCCCCATTAAACTCAGAAAAAAGCTCAAATAAATTTCTGCAGCGTTTTCTTACAATTCTTTGTGATGCTTTTTTACATAGTCCTGGTATCCATTTATAACAACATGGATGCACAAAGCTTTGAACTTTCCGAGGAGAATTAGTTACAATCATTTCTTCTCCAAAAGAGGTTACAAAGTCTTTTACAAAATAGTTAAAAGTCCTTTCTGACTTCTGCAGCTTCTTCAACTTGTTGTCCGGTTGTAACCTCTTCCAACTGTTCCAGAGCACCCACTAACTACTCTGCTTCCTGGATGGTATATTTTGTTATCCATTCATTGTACACATCATCAGTTGGCCACGTGAAATTATTCACCTTTGTCTTAGCCTTGGTCAGCCTTTTCCAAGAATTCCTCATCTTGTTAACCTCTGAATTGAGGAAACCATAATGAGATTTAATTCTTTCTATCTCCTGAATTGTTACAACAAAAAAGGAAGCATCATCTAAATCAATAATTCCTTTTATCCTGGCTCACAATTTGGCTTCTAATTCTTTAAGCCACACTTGTTTGTCCTTTAATTGATTTGGGCTAGCAAAAACTCCTGGAATCAATTCAAAAACCTAATCAGTATATTCATTTTTATACAGGTTGATCTTCCTATCAGCATTGTCTACCTCTCCTGCCAGCTTTACTAGATCCTTGGTGGTGTCACAAGTGGATTTAATGGTAGGATCAACCCCAGCTTCATCATAAGATGCACAAATAGCTTCCAAGTCCTGCTCTCTGGGCTTCCACTTATCAAGAATGGGTGCCAAAATGGCCTTATCCCCATTTAGCTCATTCCTCATATCCAAAATCTTGCCTATGTTATTATATAGAAATGAGGCATTCATTGTATCTGCAAAACTGGAAATTGTAGCCCTTACTCTCTCCTTGTACTTCTTTGCATATAAGGCCTGAGCCTATTTTAAATTTTCTAGTTCTTGAGGAGTAATATCAACCATTTGAGAGTTGGAGGGTGTTGGAGATGGTGGAAACTCAATGATAGGGCTAGTAGGTGGAGGTCTTGCAAGAGAAGAGGAGATCATCAGTGTTGAAGACTCACCTTGATGGTATTGTCCAGTCAACTGGCTCTGCAGCTTAGCAATGATGTTATCCTTACCTCTTACCTCCTCCTTAAAATTGTTATAGGCCTTCAAAATTGTCTCCAACTTGACTTGGAGGATCTCCTTTTCCTTGGCTTCCTTTTCTGCTACTACAACACTAAATTTTGTAGTCTCTAGCACAGTGCTAGCAGCTTCCACCACCCTTGTATTCTGCACTCTCTTCACCATCATTCCACCAAGGTAACTTGATGCTAGGATATATTTTCTTTTCTTACTCTCATTTCTCTTGAGAGACCACATGACGAGTGTAGCATTATCCTTACTGAAATTAATTCCCTCCATGGGTTTGGTCTCCTTTTGCACTGCATCTAGTACTAGGGCATCTGCTATATCCCATTCAGGTAGAATAGGCACTCCAGCTTGTGCCACCATATCTCTCCCTTGCTCAGGGGTGATGGTCTTGAATTCTTCCTTCATCTCTTGCTTTATTTCCTCCTCTACCAGGGCTAGATCTTTATTAGGTTGTTCACCTTTTCTCTTTTAACATCTAGCATTATACCTATCTATGTTCTATTTCTATATAAATTGCATAAATGCTCCTGATGTGACAAAATTGTTGTCAGCCAAGAAGACATTACTTGCCTGCTTTATCTCAGGATCCCATTCTTAGCCTTTGAGTTTAGTGGTGGTAATGTCCATTTCAGCAGCAAGGGGTTCTTCTGGCATTCCTTCTTCCACTTCATCATAAGTGTAGTCGATTTCCCCTAGACTGCCTAACTGTAGGAGTTGCTCAGCTGCTGCTTGCTCATCTCCTATGTGGATAGGGGATTGGGATGGAGAATACAAAAGTGCATCCGATTGTACTTCTTTCCCTACCCTTTACTTCTTTGGGCTCTCTTGGATATCAATGACATCTTGTATCTTCCTCTTTCCTTTAGAGGTAGATGGCTCCCCTGTTGTAGGCATCAGCACACTATAACTAGATTTCTTGTGCAGTGTATAATCACCAAGAGGGATTGCTTTGCTAGAAGCTGACCTACTTAGGACCACTCTTGCCTTTTCAGGGTTGCTTTTAATCAAAGCTTCCCTCTTCTCCTTTAGGGTCTGCATCACATTCTCAAAGCAAACAATTAAAAACTTTATTTTCTCCTCCAGGGAGAAAAAGCTAGACAAAGGGTCATAGCTGGCATCAAACTTATGCACAAAATCCAAGGCTTTCTTATAAGCCACCCATTTCTCCTTCCTCAGCTCCTGCTCATCTAGATCAAACTCATTTCTAATGAGGCCTTCAAGAAACTGAAATTGATGGGGCCTACCTCTGCATGCTACTCTCTTTCAAAACATGTCGTTGAAGAAATATTCTAGATCAGCACAGCTAGATATTGCAGTAGACAAATGATAAGGCTTGAGAAAATACTCAAAGCGATTCCAACCTCCCTTTGTTATTACAAATTGGTGGGCTATGGTAACTATAGGGAAAATAGTCCCTTTACCCCTATCTGTCAGTTCTACCTCTTGTACACCACCAATTTGTCTAAGGATCTCTGCAATTCCCACTTTGAGAGGGACCTGATAGGGTAACAAGAATGGGGTGCCTCTAAAACAAAAACTCTGAAAACTGTTGAGACTGGGTACAGATAAATGTCAGCCCAATTGTGAACAATTTTTATGTTCTCTGCAAATTCTTTTGGTCTTATGAATTCCAAAAGAACCTTGGGGATTCTTGGGTTCTCCGAGCAGAGGAGAGTCTTGATCTTGGATGCAAAGTATATGTCAAACTTCAAGAAACTGGCATCCTCTCTATCCCATGACAACACAGTACTCCATAGTTGTACTGGCATCTTTTCTCCTTCTTTCTCTTTGACGAGGTCCAATCCACTAGCAAAGTAATCACCACCTTTGAAAAGAAATAGATGCATTAGGAGTGAGTACCATCCGAAAGGCCTATCCACCTTTCCATTCTTTATTCCTGTTAACCCTCCATGGATAGCATCAGCAATGAAGAAACATAATCATATGTTACTGCAAGAGAATGATTCAAAATTTGAGCAATCATTAACAAGTAGTGATTGGGCATATTTGCTTCAGCATCTTCTCCCAAAACTTGGCAAAGTGCCCAATACATTCCCTTAGCCCTAAGGGTGAACATACTCAATGAAAAGGGCTCTTCTATGTTGGGTCCTACAAACATCAGCCCACCTATCTTCACAAAAATTCCTTGAGAGGCCCATTCCTAAGATGATTCCTCTATGCACTATAAATTTGAGCTAATGATATGAAATTTACAAGTTCTAGAAAATTGGTAAACTCATTGAGCCTAAAAGCATTTCTGAATTCTTCAGTATTAATCTCAATAAGGGCTTTTCCATTTATGTCCCGAATGCTTCTTGTGACTAGATCATAGTTGAGTGCAATTTGGGTCAACAAATCCATATCCATAAATACTCCTGGGACTACCAACTTCCCAACATCTAATTCCCAAATACTATTTTGCGAGGCCAGAGAATTTCTCATTCCAAATCCAACCTTAAATAACCCCAACCCAGACAATCCAACTTGTGGGTCTCTCAACCAGTTACCCTTGTCATACAGTCCTTCTCCTACTTTCAAATGAGGAGCTCTAGGCACTAATTCTCTTGCTTTCGATGCCTGGTTAGTTGACAACGTCAGCTATTCAAGAAAATCATCACAGATGGCTCTTTCTGGATAATTGACTTTCCCAAAAAATTCTCTCTTAGGTGCCATTTTAAAAACATAAGAAATGAATACTGCCCCTAAATAATTTTGTGACAAATCAATATCTTATCTAAAACACACCACACAGAAATTGCTACACAAGAATACAAGAAAACCTGTTCTTAACTCGAAGGAATTTTCTCTGCAAATGAACTGACTTGCTCTATATCTGAAGAAAATAGCTCTATATCTACTCCTTTGCAATAATTATTTAAAAAGATACCTTCATCCGGTTGATAGGAAATCATATATTGTACCCAAGGTCTTAACTGCAACATTGATTCCACATGCTTCGGCCGTCCTTTCAAAATTGAATTCATGGGAGAATTTGTATTTTTTGCTCCAACAGGCCACAATGTTCCTACAATTCTTTCCTTTCACTCTTTCGCAACTTCGTGAAGCATAACCATCAGGCAGTTTGGTCCTTCAAAATAGCGCTAACCGTCCAATCAAAAGAAACTTGATCGGTCGTTACACTAACTAACAGCCTTGGCTCCGCACTGGGTCCTGCTTCTTTATTGGCTACATGCTACCACGTTGCACTCAACCACTGGCTTTGAAAAACCTATCGCATTCAACTCAATGTTGGCTGCGTGTCTTTCTTTTATACCATTGGTTCCACCTTGGCAGGCCCATGGCTTCTTTTAAAACCACATGTCAATGGACACGTTACCATCTATCATGACACATGGACGGTCCTCTTTTACTTTCGCTATTTCACAGGGTATAAAGCATGAGCATCTTACCCTTGTGAAATCACGTGGGCCGTTAGATCATTTTCTAGTTGCTCTCGCTTAACCATCTGAATAGACCCCAGAAGGGGTGGGCCCTTTGACTCAACTTTAAACACCTGGCGTCCAGTCACCTTCAGAGCTGACATGTCATTTTTTCATTTGTCGAGAGAAGGCACTGGGCTCCGATTAATTCTTGACACCTATATCTGCAAGGTTATCTCCTATCCTGTGACCTAACTCATCTCTAGGACCCACCTTTTAACCTTTAATCCTGACTTGTTGACTGTTGTAGCTTATGCCACGTGCCGCCATTCTACTCACCTTCTTGACCAGCTAGACCGTCTACTTGGCACGCCATGTTATTTTTGCAACTTCGCTAGTTTTAAACCACGCACAACTTCACCTAGCGAAATAGCAAAAGCCATAGATCCATCCACGAGATGCACACTACTTACTAGGCCCAACAACTTTAGGAGGAATACACATAAGGCATAATTTTTTGCGATTAATTAGCATGACCGCCTAGGCAAAAGACAAGGGCGGACACTTCCTACGATCCGAGGACCCATTACTTAAGTGGATAAAGTAATGAAAGAATAGAAACCAGAGGGTTTTTATCAAACATTAGGCGATTTAAAATCAAAAAACCCTAAACCCTTAAGACCTAACATAGAGCTGAAGTAATTGAAAATGCGTCTTACTCAAGACTTCAAAATCATAGCCAATTATGGGAAAGGAAAAGCCCATTTTTAATCAATGATAAAAGATTGGATTGAAAGGTCTAAGAACATTATGGCAGACTTTTTAGCTAATGTTGCATTAAAGAATGATGATGTAACATTGAGTGGAGTTTCAATAATTGAGACAAAAGCCAAACCAGCCATCCGAGAAAATGTGTACAATTGGCAAGTTTTTGAGGATTTTGAAGACATCCTTATATTTGTACAATGCATAGATGACTATAAAGGTCAAAAAATTAATTGTAATGCATTGGTCAAAATAGTAGATAGAAAGGAAACCATTCTTGAAAGTGACATAGTGTAGCCAGAGACAAATGAAATACCCAGGGGACTAGTTGAACTAGAGGGTATGTTTAGTTATAGTGATGGTCACTTACATCAAGCATCATCTACAAAGTTGGAGGAATTGGATGAGGATAACTTAGGGACATAAGCATCCCCTAAGTTGGCCTATATTGGGAAGAACCTGTCTCCCCATATTAGAACCAACCTCATTAATTTATTAAAAGGATATAAACATGTTTTTGCATGGTCCTATGAGGACCTTAAGGCATATAGACAAAGACTTATTTCAACATGAAATTCCTCTACATGTTGATGCTAAGCCTTTTAGACAGAAGCAAAGACCTATTAACCCCCTTTTAGAGACCAAAATGGAACAAGAATTGACCAAGTTAAGGGAAGGGGGGGTTATAAAACCTATAGGACATTCTTCATGGGATTCCAACTTGGTCCCTTTTAGAATGAAGAATGCGGATATAAGGCTTTGTGTAGATTTTAGAAATTTGAATGTTGCCTCTTTAAAGGACAATTATTCTTTCCCAAATATGGAAGCCATGCTACAAAGGGTAACAAGTTGTGATCTATTGTTAATGATGGATGGGTTCTTAGGTTATAATCAGGTATTGGTGAAAGAGTCTGAGCAATTTTAGACTGCTTTTACTACCCCTTGGGGGACTTATGTGTATGTGAGAATGCCATTCGGTCTAAAGAATGTTGGAGCTACTTTTCAGAGAGCAATGGATGTTGCTTTTAAGAAGTTTATCAACATCATAATGGTAGTTTACAAGGATGATTTGACATGTTTCTCAAAGAAGGAAGATGATCACTGCGGTCATTTGGAAAAGGTTTTTTGCAAAGCTCTGGAGTCTAGTGTATCCTCGAACCCAAAAAATGTGATTTCAGAATAACTGAAGGAAAATTATTAGTGTATATTGTCTCCAAGGAAGGCGTTAGAATAGACCTTCAAAGGATTGAAGCTATAAATAATGTACCTCAGCCAAAGAATGTTAAAGGAATTCAGTCTTTCTTGGGCAAGGTGATTTTGCTAGAAGATTTATAGCTAACTTTGCTGAAATCGTTAAGCCTATTGTTAAATTACTTAAAAAACATGCAAAGTTTTTAGGGGATGAAGAAGTTGCATAGGATTTTGACAAAATTAAGAAGGCTATTCAGGAAGCACCAGTGCTAAAATGACCTGATTAAAGTAAGCCTTTCTCATTATTTTCTTTTGCCTTTTATCACATAGTAGTCACGGTTCTACTACAGAAGGATGATGAAGGGTATGAACATCCAATTGCTTTCTATAGAAAATCATTACATGCTACTGAATTAAAGTATGAAATCATGGAGAAGCATGTGTATGCTCTAGTAAAAGCCATAAAAGCATTTAGGCCTTATGTGGTAAATGCTCGAATTATAGCCTATGTACCTCATAAAGCTGTAAAAGACATTCTATCCCAGTGTAAAGTAACTGGAAAGAGATGTAGATGGATAACGAGAATACAAGAGTTTGACTTAGAGATCAAAATCACCAAACTGTTAAGAGGATTAGGTCTTGCAAAATTAATGGCTGAATCAAATCTGGTTACTATTGATGTTAATAATGTTGAAACTGAGGAAGTCCTTATCACTAGTATCAAGAGGCAGCCGCAGTATTCATATGTGGTATACTTCCTAAAGAATGACTCATGCCCAGAAGGTATATCACACAACTAGATGAGAACATTAAAATTAAAATCACAGAAGTATGTCCTTATTCAGGGAGAGTTGTATTGGAGGAACAGTGATGGGATGCTACTGCTTTTCTTGGATGAATCCCAAGCTAAGAAGGTTCTAAAAGAGATGCATAGTGGGATGTGTGGAGGCCACTATTCAGCTAAGACTACTGCTAGTAGGATAATCAGAGAAGGGTATTATTGGCCAGCTTTGCTCAAGGATGCTCATAAAATGTTATCCTTGTCAAAGGTTTTCTTCAAAACTAAAGTATGTTGGTGCTTTGCCTTTGAATTCTGTTACAATTGAAGCCCCTTTTGTTCAATGGGGAATTGATTTTATTGGAGAAATAATAGAATTAATCAAGAAGGCATCACAGGTCGATCCTAGTGGCTACAAACTATTCCACCAAGTGGATTGAAGCCATACCTACCAAATAGGCCACTAGTAAGGTAGTCATTAATTTTTTGATGGATAATATAGTGACAAAGTTTGGTGTGCCATCTAAAATAGTCATGGACAACACTATGTGCTTCAAGTCTAAGGATTTTGTAGAAAACTATGCTGATTATGGGATTATTATGTCATACTCTTCACCATACCACCCATAGGGAAATGGCCAGGCAGAATTGAGTAATAAAAGTCTCCTCAACATCATCAAGAAGATTCTAGAGGAAAATAAAAGGTCCTCGGATAAAAAGCTTAGATTAGCTTTATGGGCTGACAGGGTGACTATAAAAAAGGGCATTTGTATATCCCCTTTTGAGCTAGTTTATGGAGTGAAAGCTAGGTTACCTATAAATAATTTGCTTCCAGTTTACCAATTTTGGCAGATTAAAGAACTAGAAATGTCTAAACCCATGGAAGAAAGAATGATTCAGTTGGTAGAGCTAGAGGAAATGAGGACTACAGCCCATAAAAGGAATATTCAACTTCAATTATAGTCAAAGTACCTTTTGATAAAAGGACTAGTGCAAGAAAGTTCCAGATTGATGACATGGTGTTTCAGTGGAATGCAAAAGACCAAGACAAAGGCAAGCATAAGAAATTTGAACCACTGTGGATAGGCCCTTTAATTGTTTGTGATATCAATGGAAAGGATTCATACTTCTTGTGAAGAATGAATGGCAAAGTACAGGAATTTCCAATGCATGGACAATTCCTAAAATATTACTTCTCTTGATCTTTTTCAGTCCATGCAAAGTAGTTGTATGTTGTATATATTTTAGTTTTCCTTTCATTAGGGTTTTGTTGGTCTACGTTCCAGAGTTTTTGCTAGATTCTTGTGTTGGTCTTGCATCCAACCATCCCTAGTCAGAGCCACTGTTGGGACTTATAAAATCTTGAGGGTTTAGGGTTTTTAATTTTTCATGAAAACATTTAGAAAAATTAAACCTTTGTAGTGCATTATTGTAGTTCATATTGAACTTGAACCCTTTTGGTTCAAGGTTCAAGATTCAACTATTTCTCTTGCATGAGTCATGGCTTTGTAATGTTTTTTAATAAGCAAATGAGAATGTGTTATGTCATTTTTGAACCATTTGCAAATCGGTTCAAGGTTCAAGGTTTAAGCTATTGGGACTCATAAAAATTTGAGTATTTTGGGAGGCCCATTTCAAAATTTTGCATGTGCACTTCCTCCTAGCGTGTTTCTGGTAGTTTTGAATTTTTGCCTTATCATCAAAACCTACCCTGATAGGCAAGACTCACCCCGATGAGGTCATAGGCAGTGTGTGTGGTGTTATAGGGTATCGAGTGGAGCGGTTTCATGGTGTCCCAACCACCCAATGATATGGTGCAAGTGGGGGAGATATACATCGATGACATAAGCCATCATAATAGCATAATATAATGCTACCCAATGACCTGATGGAACATCATCTGGAGTGTGGTAAGTAATGTTGGCATTTTGGCACTAAGTTGTCATTAATGTGAACTGGCATGATGGAGATCCACATAAGGAAACCAGTTTGAAGGATGATTGCTTATTTATGATGAAGAGGTAGAATGTTAAAATTGTCTCACACCACCGGAGGTGAAGTTGTGCAACCAGTACAGGATGCTCCATCGGTTGATAGAAGAAGAACACTCTACTGGAAAAGGGAGATACTAGTATGAGTTTGCCGGACTGATTACATGTTGGTGGGCCATATTTTGATTGGTGTGGTTCCATGTGGAACAAAGGTGGAAAGTGTGTTGTGGCTGGTGAAGCCTCATTGACAGGGTCGATCAAATAGATAATCACCTTTAATGAAGGAGCCACAAATCATGGGATTGTATCTAACTGATTGCAGCTCAAGGAAGAAGGAATGATAGAGGAATATATGGGAGTAGTTGGCACCTGAATCAAGGCAAAGGAAATCTGATTTAGGAAGATCTCATAAAGGAAACTTCTGGAACACTTTGTGTGTCATCTGACTTCATGACATAAAATCTGATTCATGATTGCCACTCCGAGAAAAACATGTATTGGGTAATGAAAACTATGTGCAGGTGCAGTCTTCAATGACAGGTGATTGATCCAAGATAAGGGGGATAGGATCTCATGAAGATTGTCTTGGAAAGAGAAAACCCTAACTGCTTAGGCTCTTTGAATTGCATTCTGGTGGGAAAAACAAATATAAGAAATGAGAGCTCTGGACAAAATATGTTGTTGATGGTGTGAAGATTGTGCAAAGAAGAGAAGTGAGAGAGAAAGGAGAAAAAATGAGAAGGTATTCCAAGCAAGTTGTAGTGTGAGTGAGAAAGGAAACCAGTGAGATGATTCTACCAGTAGTATCATAGTCTGGAAGTTGAGCCTATCCGGAAAGGTGTGGTAGAGCATGCAGCATCCTAGTGTGACATAGTGTGTTGAGAGAGTGTGTGAAAGGGAGAGAAAGATAACAAAGAGTTATTTCATTCAAGAGTTGCAGAATTTATTTGCAGCAAGAAGCCTTAATTGTATTCAAATAGTATTTCAATATACATTGCCAAGTTGAAGCTTGGTGTAAGGGTTGGTGCTCCTTGGGTTGGTGCCCAGAATCTTTGTAAATATGTGTTTTACCTGTGAGGCTAGATTGAAGTAGTAGTCTTCAACCACTTTTCTCGCTGAGGTTCTTCCCATATTTGGTTTTCCTCATAAATCTGGTGTTGTGAGTTACTTGTGTGTGTATGTTCTCTTTGGCTTTCTTTCTTGTATTACCTATTTGACTGTTTAAGTGATTAAGTAAATAACTGATTTTCTCAAGTTAGATCACAAGAGGAAAAACTTAGGAACCACTAATTCACCCCCCCTCTTAGTGGTACTCTATGTTCAACAATTGGTATCAAAGCTTGGTTCCCAGTTATCTTTAAACCTTGGGTAGATCCTAGACTTTGATCACAATGGCAAGAAGTGAGTCTGCTTCCTCAAAAGCCCCCATGTTTGATGGATCCAACTATACCTTTTATAGAAGAAGAATGGAGACCTATATTTCATCTCTTGGTTTTGATGTGTGGATGTCAGTCAAGAATAGGTATGTCACTCCTAATACTCCTCCCTCTGATCTGGATGCAAAAATGGAGTATGAGAATAATGCAAAGGCAAAACATGCTATCTTGAGTCGACTATCCGATAATGAATTTGTCAAAGTCATGCACTGTATTTCAGCAAAGGAGACATGGGACAAATTGCAGAGATTTTTTGAGGGAGATTAAAAAGTCAAAGAAGCCAAGTTGCAAACACTAAGGGGTCAACTTGAAAGCATCAAAATGAAAGATGATGAAAAGATTGCAGACTATCTTCACAGATTTGATGAAACTGTGAATACCATTAGAGGACTCGGAGAAGAGTTTGTAGATGAGATTCTTGTCAAAAAGATACTTAGATCTCTCACTTCCAAATATGATACTAAGGTGTCAGCCATTGAAGAAGCCAAGGATATGAAGACTTTTACAATGGATGAGCTATTTGGCTCCTTGATAGCCTATGAGATAAGAACAACCGATGATACTTCCTCAAGGAAAGAAGCAACATTCAACATCAGCAAAAAGGGCAAAGAAGTTGTCACTCACAAAGAATCTAGTGAAGATTCTAGTGAAGAAGTAGAAAAATTTGTCAGGAAGCTCAAAAGAGGATTCAACCGGTACAAAGGAAAGCTACCACTTAAGTGCTTCAATTATGGAAAGGTAGGACACTTCACTGCAAACTGTCCTCACAAAGAAACTGGTGGAGATGAGTCAAGAGAGTTTAGAAGATCTGCCGGCAAAGATAGTGAAAGTAATGACTATCGACAGTGAAGAAGAGGCTACCAAAACCAGAACAACTTATATACCTTTGAGGAGGACACAACAGATGATGAAAATGTATCAGAAGATGATGATCATGAGAACAATAGAAAAGTCAATCTCTTCATGGCACTTGACAGACTAGCTGATGAAGATGAGGAATAAGTGGATGTTGAGGCTGAAGTGGATTTGGAGAGAGAACTTATAAGTGCTCTTGAAGAATTGATTAAAACAAGAAGAAAACTCAAGAGGGTTAAGCTTGTTGCAGTAAATGAACAAGATCTTTTTAAACAATCTTTAGCATAGTCCAGTCAAGTCATATCTGACTTGAAGTTGCAACTGGAAGATTCTAAGAGGATTAGTGAAGCTACAACCTTTGATATGACAAAGAAAGAAAAGGAGCATCAAGAGCTCGAAGCTGAAATATTAAGGCTTAGAAAGGAGCTTGAAGAAAGAAAGGAAGAAATAAAAATAAGGAGCAAGTATGAAGGCAGCATTGAAGCCTTAGATAAGATGTTGAGCAAACAAAAGCAATCCAAAGATTCCAATGGCTTAGGTTTTGAAGAAGGTCAAAGTTCAACCCACAAAGATAAATCCGACAAAGAAATAATGTTCACCTCTTCAATTGAAGGTGAAGAAAAGAAGACATTCACTGTAGGCAAGGATACCGACAAAAAGACATATGCAGATGCTATTGGAAATTGTCACTCAAACCGATATTCAGAAATGAACTAGAGGCCATACTTATTGCACCAAAATGCAGATGTAAGGAGATATGCCAGAATTTATTATGAAGGATTCACCAGATTCAACAACATGAAGGGAAAACCCTCCATACCAAGACAACTTAACTGGTATGTTTCAAATTTTCATGATTACTATTACCAGTGCAATAAATTTGGACACAAAATAGATGACTGTAGATTAAACTATAAGTCTTCTATGAATTATTAAAGTAGAAATGCATTTAATACACTCTGGGATATGAATTTTGTCTGCTATTAGCGCAATGGATATGGTCATAAGAGTTTTGATTGTAGGAAGAATAAACCTGTACCTTACACTAATGTTAAGGACATACCCTTTAATAAAAATGTAAAATGCTATAGCTGTCAAGAATTTGGACACATATCAAAGTTAAGAAAAAATAAGAAGATCAAGCAAATGAAGGCAAATCTAGATCAAGGATTGGTAACTGAACTTGAGCTTAATATAGCAGTAGACAAGAAGGAAATCAAACCAGTTTGTGTTGAGAAAGAAAAGGAACAGGAAGAATCAAGCCTCTTAGTATAGACATCCTTTCATGCTAAAATGAAAAATCTATGGGTGGTAGATAGTGGTTGTTCAAACCATATGACTAGTGACAAAAAGAAATTCATCAAACTTGAAAACTGGAATGATGGATCAGTAAGGTTTGGAGACAAATCCTCCATCAAAATAAAGGGAAAAGGAACTCTAAGCATTGATGGAAAAATTAAGGCACATAATGTATATTATGTGGAATGCCTCAAGCATAATCTACTGAGTGTGAGTCAGATGTGTGACAAAGGTTACAAATTCACCTTTGACTCAACTAGTTGTCAAATAAAGAAAGACAATACCGGTAAAGTTGTGGCAGAAGGAAAGAGAACTGATGGAAATGTTTATAATCTGAAGGAACGCTATGAGTCCCAATGTATTTTCGGTCAAGTAGATGAAAGTTGGTTGTGGCACAGAAGATTAGGTCATATCAACTTTGATAACTTAGTTGCAGTAAGCAAAAAGGGGTGTGTGAGGAATATTCCACCTATCATCAAACCGGTAAACACATTTTGTGATGAATGCGTAGAAGGTAAGCAAACAAAAGTGAGTTTCAGGACAAAGGAGCACAACACCTCAAAACCACTTCAAATTGTGCATACAAATCTCTATGGTCCAGCTAGAACAAGAGCACTTGTCTGTGAAAGATACTTTATGCTCTTCATTGATGACTACTCAAGGATGACATGGGTCACCTTTCTGCAAGATAAATCACAAGCATTTGAAAGATTCAAGATCTTTCAGAAAATGGTGGAAAAGGAAAGTGGGTATAGATTAAAATTTCTAAGATCAGACAGGGGTGGATAATTCACATCAAACGAATTTGCAGATTATTGTGAAAAACATGGAATTAGAAGGCAATACTCTGCTCCTAGAACACCATAGCAAAATGGTGTGGCAGAAAGGAAGAGCAAGATAGTCAAGGAGATGGCCAAAACCATGTTAAATGAGGCCAGTTTGCCAGATACATATTGGAAAGAAGTTGTTCACACTACTGCATATACTTTGAGTCGAGTTCAATTAAGAACAAACAACAAAATGACACCTTATGAGTAATGGTATGACTGGAAGCTATCTATCAAATACTTCAAAGTATTTGGAAGAAAGTTCTTCATCAAGAAAGATGTGGATGGCTTAGGAAGTTTTGACTCCAAGAGTGATGAAGGAATCTTTCTTGGTTACTCATCTAATAGAAAAGCCTACAAATGCTACAATAAAAGGCTAAGGGTCATTGAGAGTGTGCATGTAAAAGTGGATGAAGATATGAACAGAGGATGTCAACCATAGGTTAACTAGTATGATGACTCTGGTGATGAATATTATGAAGCTCAGACAAATACTAAACTAGAGGTAGCATCCTAGAAGGTTCCCAACTGATATGTATAGTTGAATCACCCAGAAGAACAAATTTTGGGAAATAAGAGTGACGGTGTGTAGACTAGAAGAAGAATTACCTGGAATGATGAACAAGTCAACCTATGCCTCATGACTAAATTTGAACCCAAAAATTTCAATGAGGCTAGCAAGAGACAAGAATGGATGGATGCCATGGAAGAAGAACTACACCAGATTGAGAAGAACAAGACTTGGGAATTAGTCCCTAGACCGGAAGACAATAACATCATTGGCACAAAGTGGGTCTACCGAAACAAGATGAATGAAGAAGGTAAGATCGTGAGGCATAAAGCTAGACTAGTGTGCAAAGGATACTCTCAGGTAGAGGGGATTGACTTTGAAGAAACATTTGCACCGGTGGCTAGATTAGACGCAATTAGGATGTTTCTATCTTACTCTTCTTACAAGGGATACAAAGTATATCAAATGGATGTAAAATCTACTTTTCTAAATGGAAATTTAGAAGAAGAAGTATACATAGAGCAACCAGAAGGATTTCTGTTGCATGATGATGAGACATTTGTGTGTCGGTTAAAGAAGGCTCTGTATGGTTTAAAGCAAGCTCCCAGAGCATGGTACTCAAGATTAGATTAGTATCTGAAGGAGAAGGGACTCAAAAAGGGAAGTGATGATAGCAATTTGTACATAAGGAAAGATGGGGATCACATGATTATTGTGGTTGTGTATGTAGATGACATCATCTTTGGAGGCAACAAGGATTCTCTCTACAAAGAGTTTGCTGATCAGATGCAGTTAGAATTTGAGATGTCAATGCTTGGTGAATTGACTTACTTCCTTGGCTTGAAGATGTTACAAAAAGATAAAGGAATATTTATCTCACAAGTCAAGTATGCAAAGGAGATGCTGAAGAAATTCCAACTGGAAGATTGCAAACCAGTAAGTACCCCCATGGTGACTGGTAGAAAATTAAGCAAGAATGACGAATCATACGTGGTGGATCAGAATCTATACAGATCCATGATAGGCAGTCTACTATATCTAACTACTTCAAGACTGGATATGGTTCAGGCAGTATGCATGGTGGCCAGATTTCAAGCTACACCAAAGGAGTCACACATGAATGTTGTTAGCAAAATTTTTAGATACCTACAGGGAATGCTCAACTATGGTTTGTGGTATCCTAAATAGGGAGATATTATCTTGGAAGCATACACCAATGTTGATTGGGTAGGATGCATTGATGATAAGAAGAGAAAAAGTGGTGGTGCATTCTTTCTGGGTGACTGGTTGGTTTCTTGGCATAGTAAGAAGCAGGACTTAGTCTCCTTATCTACTGCTGAAGTTGAATACATTGCTGTTGTGGCATGCTTCTCTCAAGTGCTTTGGATGAAGAAGACTCTCAAATATATACAGGTGGACATCACTAATCCTATTCTCATCCGGTGTGACAATTTGAGTGCAATCAACATAGCAAAGAATCTGGTCATGCATTCCAGAACAAAACACAGTGCCATCAAATATCACTTTCTTAGAGAGAAGGTTGAAGGACATGATGTAAGGATGGACTATGTTCCCACTGGTGAACAAGTAGCAGACATTTTCACCAAACCGCTATCGGTAAGCACTTTTGAGTACCTCTAACACAAGTTGGGAGTTGTGTCATCTACCTAGGAAGGTCTTATGTACCTAAGGGGGAGCTTTGTATGGATCAAAGGGGGAGTGCACAAGTGCCCTCTATCATTGTGTCAAAGGGGGAGAAATGTACAAGTATGTATAGAGTGATCATGAGAAATTGACATCAATGCCAAAGGGGCAGAAAGTTGGCATTTTGGGACTAAGTTGTCATTGATGTCAACTAGCATGATGCAGATCCACATAAGGAAACTAGTCTAAAGGATGATTGCTTATTTACAATGAAGAGGCAGAATGTTAAAGTTGTCTCACACCACTGGAGGTGAAGTTGTGCAACTGGTACAGGATGCTCCACCAGTTAACAAAAGAAGAACACTCTACCTGCAAAGGGAGATACCAGTATGAGTTTTCCAGACCAATTGCGTGTTGGTGGGCCATGTTTTGATTAGTGTGATGCCATGTGGAGCAGAAGTGGCAAGTGTGTTGTGGTTGGTAAATCCTCATTGATAGGGTCGATGAAACAAATAATCGCCATTAATGAAGGAGCCACAAATCATGGGATTGCATCTAACTGATTGCGACTCGAGGAAGAAGGAATGATAGAGGAAGATCTGTGAGTAGTTGACACCTAAATTAAGGCAAAGGAAAACCGATTGAGGATGATCTCATAAAGGAAACTTCTGGAACACTTTGTGTGTCATCTAACTTCATGACAAAAAATTTGATTCATGATTGCCACTCTGAGAAAAACATGTATTAAATAATGAAAACAATGTGCAGGACTAGTCTTCAATTACAGGTGATTGATCCAAGATAAGGGGGATTAGATCTCATGAAGATTGTGTCGGAAAGAGAAAACCCTAACTGCTCAAGGTTTTTGAATTGCATTCTGGTGGGAAAAATAGGTATAAGAAATGAGAGCTCTGGATAGAATACTTTGTTGATGCTATGAAGATTGTGTAGAGAAGACAAGTGAGAGAGAGTAGGAAGAAAACTTGAGAAGGTGTTCCGAGCAAGTTGCAGTGTGAGTCAGCAAGCAAACCGATGAGATGATTCTACCGGTAGTATCATAGTCTGACAGTTGAGCCTAACCAGTAAGGTGTGGCAAAGAAGGCAACATCCTAGTGTGACACAGTGTGTTGAGAGGTTGTGTGTGAAAGGGAGAGAAAGATAACAGAGAGTTATTTGATTCAAGAGTTGCAGAATTTATTTGCAACAAGAAGCCTTAATTATATTTAAATAGTATTTTAATATACATCACCAAGTTGAAGCTTGGTGCAGGGGTTGGTGCTCCTTGGGTTGGTGCCTTAAAAGTGCAAGGGTTAATGCTCCTTGGGTTGGTGCACAAAATCTATCTAAATCAGTAGCTTTTCTCACTGAGGTTTTTCCCATCTTGGGTTTTCCTCATAAATCTAGTGTTGTGAGTTACTTATGTGTGTATGGTCTCTTTGGCTTTCTTTCTTGTATTGCCTATTTGACTGTTTAAGTGATTAAGTAAATAACTAATTTTCTCAAGTTAGTTCACAAGAGGAAAAACTTAGGAACCATTGATTCACCCCCCTTCTCAGTGGTACTCTTTGTTCAACAAGTCATTGACCATCGGAGGTCAAGTTCTGAAGCTATCTCGATGACCTAATGGAATGGACCAAGCATGGTCCATTTATCCCACATTGTCCATGGGGAGGAGCATTTTAGTATTTAAAGGAAAATCCCCATACATATTAAGTGTCAATGCTTATAGGGTTTTGGCAAGTAGGAGCTTCAAGGTGGTGGGCCCCCCATGCACATCTCAAAACGCTTAAATTTTGCAGTGGAAAGTTAAAATAACCAATAAGCAAGTCAAGCAGATCAACGGTGATCGCAAAATATCCAACAACTATCGCTATACCACCATGTGAAAGTGCTTGACTATTAATAGTCGAGACCCGGTGACCAATGAGTTGGCAGACAAGTGGTGGACATGTCATGATGTTGTTCCACAAGAGAGAGCCTCTCAAGAGAGGATAATGATTGAGCAGATTGTTGAAATCCAAGGGTAGATCCAAGGCAGATCAACAGTGGGGTGAAATTTTGGGGCTAACCATGATTGTCATTGTACCGCGGTTGTGAAGTGCCCAAAATGAATACCCTTGCCACACATGGTGGCACCAAGGTGGGCTCTAAGAAAATCATGAGGTTCCATGTGGTGACACACAAATGATGAGGTGGAAGGTCTAGTGGTAACATGAGGAAGACAGGTGGTGTACCAGAGGTTGACAAGTGGCAGGCCTGACTGGATAGGTGGAGTCCAGGAAGATATCAGAGAGAATCCAGAGGTGCCACGTGGTGAGACCATGGCATAGGCAACAAACATTTAGAGAAGGTAAAGTTATAGGGAGTTAAGAAGATCTAACAGCCGGGCGAGATGATCCAACAGTTGTTGCCATGTCACGACATAAAAATGATCTCCAATATCCCCTGCGACTTGGTGACAAAGTATGTGCAGAAAATAGAGGCCAGGCCCAAGTCTAGTGGCAAGTCCAAGGTGGTAGGTAGATGGGCCCGAAGCCAAATCAAGATGTGACACATGTCTGGCCCGCTAGAAGAGAAAGTGATAGAGGGAACCGCTCATGCAAGGTAAAGGTCAGGGAAGTCAAGGCTAATCAACGGTGATCCAAGGAAGATCAATGACTGTCGCCAAGTTGCAACAAAAAGTTACTTGATAGCTAATGGTCGTGACTTGGCGACCAAGTGGTGGGGCCCATTTCTAAGTGGATTACTCAGAGAAGTTAAAGGGTGCGTTAGTTTTCCATGATCGGATGGTTGTCGCTATACCACAATGAAAATACGTCTGAATTTTAAACATCGCGACATGGCTACTAAAGGAAAGGTACTCAGAATGATGGTTTTCTTGGTCCGTTGGCACCAAATTTTAAAATATTCAAAAGAATAAATGAGAGAGATGTGTGAATCCCATCAGATACTATTCAAAGCAAAAATTTGGTAAGAGGTATTCAAGGCGATGCATAGAGAATAGAATGGTGCGCGACGATGTGTTTTCTTAGATAAGAACTCATTAATGCTTTGACACAAGATGATACATTAGCATTATGTGGCTATTGGTGGTTGCAACCAATTTTGGGTGATTCTTGCCCTTTCGACTACTTTCCAACTGAATGACTAGTGAATTAATGAAGCATGCATCCTAGGAAGAATGTTAGGTTTCTCCCTCAACTGCAATGACACAACAATGTAACTTTTAGAGTAAATGACTATTAGGGGAATATTTTTCTTCTAAGTAGTCCAAAGCTTGTTGCATCTTGATTTCTATTAAAGGATACCATGCCTACCTAGAAAAGGGACACAAATTTTGTAGCTAAACTCTGGCAAAATTAATACAGGCTTTTGTCTTAGCAATTTCTGAGTCAAATATGAAGTACTTGTAACCTTCTAGCAGAGGAATGAAATATAGAGTTGAGAGAAGTTAAATTCAGATTTGTAATATCTCTGTGTCATTGTACTAGTATTCATTCCATTTAAGTAATCAAGGATCATTTATTTGAATGATTTGCTATGCATCTTATGAAGTTGCTTTTAGTCTTTTTCTCAAGGAGGAAAATATAAATATACTTTAAACAAAGTCATTGATATCAGTAATTTTGGTGTGGATTTGATGATGAAGTCTGGTGCAGATTAGGACTCTGTATATGTAAGGCATATTCAGAGTTGATAGATCAAGAATTTGTGATTTGTGTATTAGTTTCTCTTGTCAAGTTGCATACTGTTATAGATGACTTTGTTGCCCAGATAAGGCACTGCTTTACCTATTGGGTTTTTGGATGCATTTTGTGATTGTTTTCAAAAGACAAACAAATTTCCATTTAGGTTTAGTTGTACTGGTCAGTGAGGAAAAATTGCAGGAATTTACACTAATTTTCTGCAAACCATTTAATATTTTTGTGAGAAAATAGTCTTAAAAGGGTTCAACTACCCAAGCTTTTATAATCTTAAAGTGAAGGAGGTTTCCTAAGTTTGGAACCTCATATTGTTTTCTTTATTTCAAACTTTTGTTGTTCTCTTCCATTGCAACATAGAGGCAGTAGTTTTCACTTTTAAAGAGAAGAAACAAAAGTTTTCAAAATGGTGACTTTGTTGGGGAGAGTCAAATAAGATAAGTCTTATACTGCAGATCTGTGTCTTTATTGCATGAAAGTGTTGAGATCGGGTTCCCTTGGTTTTAGTCTAAAAATTGTTGAGCTTATCTTTCTAAAGAAAATCCCTGATCTATCTCATAGCATCTTAGAATACCATTCTATTCTTTTCTAAAGATCGACAATTTCATTCTTAGGTGTTTTGTAAGTGATTCACTTTGTTAAACTATATATTTTATTCCCAAGATATTGCATGGAGACTCTGAAGTAAAAATGAAAAAAAAGTGTTCTTTTAGAAAAAATCATAGTTACTTCACAAGATTAGCAAGATGAATAGGAGAAGGAATACTAGGTCTTATATGAAGAAAAACCCTCAAGAGAAGTTGCATGAAAGGTTACGTGAACTAGTCAAGAAGAGCTAGAGATGAACTATTATCCCTGAGTAGTCAAATCAGTCATGGAAACATAAGAGTAATCAAACAGGTAAGTCTTCTGAGCGTCCTGTATGTGCAAGGTCCAATGCCTCTTCTCATGACTTTGACCATGATATTATGGATTTTCTTGTTGGCCTAGTTGGCACTAATGATGATATCCAAACCTTTCACCAAAGATTGTCTAATACCAACGTTTCTGGGAGAGATAGGCATAGTACAAGTAATAGAGCCAGTTCCATTCCCAAAACTATGGAAGGTGTAGGATTTTGCCAAGATCAAGGGAACAATGAAAAGCATAAAAAGATAGATAATAGAATGACAAAAACAAATTGTATTCTCATCAATATGCAAAATGATCAACTGGATTAACCAATACAATGAATATAGGCTTGCTTATATAGGAAAGGCCATATGGATGTACGAGCACATAATCATGACATGTGGCTCAATGACAAATAAGGGTAGGTAAGAAATATTAGGGGTACGTAGGAGAAATAATATAATATTCCACAAGAGGTGGATGACCCACCGAATGTGGAGTGTAACAACAAAACAAGACCACAAAAGGTGGAATTTCTCCTACAATCTCTATTCCTATGTGCACACTTCCCTAAGTGTCTCAAATCCAAACTATGAAGAGATGCATTATCCTAAGTTAACTTAAGTAAAGTATAATAATATCCATAATGAATAGTTATTTACACCAACACCCCTCCTTAAGTGCAACTTAGGGAAATGAAGACTCAAGTTAACAATGCAAGATGTGTCCTGGCTACTAGGCCATGATAGGTACCCATGTACAAAATGCAAGCAAAACTATGCAATGCAATCTCTCACAAATGGAGAAAGGGAGAAAACCCAGTGGGAAAAAACTTCCCCCCAAAAGAGAGATGAATGTACAAAAGAATCTCAAAGAAGAAGGACAAAACCGCAAAGAGGAAAAAGTCCCCCCCATAAGAGAGGAAGGAGAAGTTAGCTGATCCCCCCTAATGACACATCCCATACCCCTAGGGGAGCTCACAACTACTGGAGCTTACTCGCGATGAAAGGTTTGGTGAATATGTCAGCAACCTATTCTGTTGTAGGACAATATTGCAAATCAATGACCTGCTCCTAAATTAGCTCTTGGATATAATGCATATGAATCTCAATGTGTTTGGTTCGCTAGTGCTAGACCGGGTTCTTTGGGATTGCAATAACACTTTGATTATTGCAATGTAGAACTGTCAGTCGTGGAGTGGTGAACCTAAACTCTGTGAGAATGTGCTAAAGCCAAATGGTCTCAGTCACTACGTTAATAGTGCCTCGATACTCAGCCTCAGTCAAAGAGAGAGCAATAGCATGTTGGTTCTTGCTTTGCCAACAAATGGGGCCTAAACAAAGGTGAAAACTATAACCTAAAGTAGACTTATTATCATCAAGATCGCTAGTCCAATCAGAGTCTGTGTAACCAACCAAGCAAAGTTCTATGCCTGCTGCATAGTGAATCCCATAGTGAAATATCAGGGCGTGTATGAGTCAAGTAGATGAGACTACCCACAAGCTGATGATACAAAGTGGCATTAACTAGTGGAGAAGAACATTGAGCCTCAAGCTTGACTCCTGAAAGAAAGGGAGTTGGTGTAGGCTTACAATCAACCATATGAAAGCTTGCAAGTAGATCAAGAGCATACTTGGGTTGCGATGGTGTAATCCCAAAAGGTGACTATGAAATCTCTATCCCAAGAAAGTAGTGCAAAAGACCCAAGTTAGTCATAGAAAACCTTCATGCAAAGCATATTTGACCCTGCTAATGATGGATGCGGTACTCCCTGTAATGATCAAATCATCAACATAGAGCACAAGTATCAAGTGAGAGTCATCCTATCACAAAATGTAGACATTCAGATCAGAATGAAACCTAGTGAACTTGGCTAAAAGAAGAAAGGAATCCATCTTGACATACCAAGCCCTAGGGGCCTTCTTAAGGCCATAGAGAGATTTCCTTAGTCTGCAAACTAATGAAGTATCCTGGATGAAGCCCTGTGGCTGCTCCATATAAATCTCCTCATCAAGATTGCCATGAAGAAAAACACTCTTCACATACATCTGATGTACATCCCAACCATGAGCTCCAACAATAGCAGGTGTTAAGTGAATGGAGTTCATCTTGGCTATGGGTGCAAAGGTCTTAGTATAGTCAACACCTGCAACCTAAGAAAAACCTTTCACAACAAGCTGAGCCTTATACTTGTCCAGACTACCATCCGCAACAAACTTGGTCTGATAGATCCACTTACATCGAACCATCTTTCTCCCCTTAGGGAGATGGACTAAATTCCATGTTTTGTTCTTCATCAAGGAACTATACTCTTCCTCCATAGCTTGGTCCCACTCAGGAACCCCTGATGCTTCCCAAAATGTTTATGGATTGGAAGCGGCAGCAATGAACGCATGTGGAAGATCCTAATGCTATGATCAAGTTCTCTATGTATCTGAAGGATCCCCAACAAGAGAACCCACGTACTCAAGTGTTTGTCGAGCCCAACAAGGTCTAGGTGGAGGTGGAGAACAAGGTTCCTCAACTACAAGTGGACCCTGCGGAGGTGTAAACCTAGGAGTTGGAGTTGAAGGAGTCTCATCATCTGAATCATTAGCATCACTATCCACAATGGAGGAAGGTGGAGGAGGTAGAGAGGCTAAGCTAGGAGAGCTTTCCTCAAAGTGGAAACTCCTCTCAATGAAAATCTCATGTGTCTCAGGATCCATCAATGTATATGCCTTAACACCCTCAAGATATCCAACAAATATGCAAGGCCGACTCTAAGGTTCCAATGCCTTGTATTTCTATGAGGTATGTGAGCCCATGATAGACACCCAAAGACTCTGAAATGTCTCACAAGTGGTTTCCTACCAGCCCAAGCTTCAAAAGGAGTAATACCTTGCAAAGCTTTGTGAGGAACCCGATTCTAGATGTGTGTGGCACAACTGCTAGCCTCTGCTAAAAAGGTGGGATCAAGAGGTTGTGCATGAATCATACAACTAGCCATGTCTTTGAGAGTTCTATGCTTGTGTTCTACAACTCCGTTCTGTTGTGGAGTGTATGCAACAGAATGCTGAAGATCAATCCCCTCAAATGTACAAAAATCCTCAAGTCTCTTGTTCACATATTGCCTTCCATTATCTGTAGGAAGAATCTTGACCACTTTCCCAGATTGCTTCTCCATATGAGTCTTGAAGTCCTAAAATCTGTCAAATACTTCACTCTTATGAATGTGAAAGTAGACCCAAGTGAAGCAGGAGTAGTCATCAATGAAGGTGAGGACATACCTTGAATTGATTCCCATGATTAGCCACCAAAGCCTTGGACTTTGAAGACTTGAGAAGCCCCATGTTCAACAACTTAGATTGTTCCAATATCAACATTTCTGTGAAAGCATCAAATGAAGGCATAACATAGGTGTAGACACGTAAAAATGGTCAACGCTTGCGGAGTCGTATTTTAACATTAGCGCATTGCCTTATTTTAGGTTTATGCATCGCATTAACATTTCTCCTATGATTCGCACTTGGTCTTTATCATTTGCGAGCATCGAGTCTTTCTTCTGCATTCTTCATTTGTCTCGCTTTCGAATTTGGTCTTGTCAATAGCAATATTTGTGATGATTTTGGTCAATCTTATCCTGTCATATCAATGTGCAAGCTCATTTTGGACATCGTCAATCCTAATTAGGGTTTTGTCCTCTTATCAATCTTGTCATTTTGCAATCTATTTTGTCATCAATCCTTGTCTTCTTGTCAATTTTGTCATTTTTTGATCGATTTGTCATCGATCGTTGTCCTTCTCAATCATGTCAATTTGGATCAATTTGTCATTGTTCCTCATCAATTGGTGCATTTATCAATCAAATCATTTGTCAAGCATTGGTCATTTATCAAGTTAGAATCATGATTAAATCAAATTGATATCAATGATCCTTTGTCAATACCTAATTGTCATTCTTGCATTTTCTAATTCATCTTCTAGGGTTTCATGATTTATTCATTTAACCCTATTTGTCATTTCTCCCTCTAGGTTAAATTATTTATTTATTTATCCTAGGTCTTCGTGTCACAATTAAATGTTTAATTTAATTGGCTAACTAATTATTCCTCTTTTTGTGAATTAATTAATAAATGACAAATTATTAATTGATTTACCTAATTTCTTCAAATTCCTAATTTCCTAATTTTTCATCAATTTCTAATTCCTAATTTCTAATTCCTAATTTCCTAATTTCTATTTCATTTCTAATTCAATTTCCTCCTATTTTTCTCCTAATTTCATGGGAATGACATTTCAATTTGTCATAATTTGTCATAATTGACAATCAATCAATTTTGACATAGAAATTTGTCATAATTTTGTCATAATCATCAATCAATCAATCTTGCATAGCAAGTGCAAATTTGTCATAATTTGTCATAATTGACATTCTTGATTTGCAATTTCCATTTGAATCTCTTCATGCTAAGTTGATCTTTTCTCCAATTTGTCTATAAATTGGATGATTTTCTTCAATCCCAACTAATCACTTTTTCGAATCACTTTTTCAAATCACTTTGTCGAATCAATCACGCTTCGAGTATTCTTGCGCTACTATCTTGTCTACTTGCTTTCATCTCATGTGTATGCACTTGTAGGTGAGATCCACAAACAAAGCTATTTGAAGAAGAAAGAAGGACAATGGAGCCACATGAAGGAGACATTCAAGTCTGCATTTGGATTGCTTAAGTTTTCAATCTTGAATATCTTGTTTTCATATCTCTATTTGATGTAATTAGGATTGATCATTGCATTTGAGCTTTCATGATTGAGCTAGATTACTAATGTTTATATTTTCTTTGATTATTTCTGATTTCCTATGTACATTAATTGGTGAACCTAACATGAACTAACCCCCTAACCATGCTTTTGAGTGCTTTTGAGTTGATTTGTAGGTTAAAAACCCAAGAAACAGGGTAATGCAAGGTTTTCTGAGAACTTTTGCACATGTGTCAAGCATTGTACACCTGTGTCAAGCATTCTACACCTGTGTCAAGCATTTTGCACCTATGTCAAGGACAATCTGTGCTTGTGTCAAGCATTCTGCACCTGTGTGAGACATTCTGCGCCTGTGTAGGGCCAGAAACAGAGGTAAAAGGCAGTGTTTTTTACTTGCAAATTGTTCTATTTTGCATGTTGTTTCTTCTTTTTGGTTTTTGGTACTGATTCTCTATGTAGCACCTTGGCATATGCATGGCAAAGACAACAAATGAAACCACTAACACATTTTATCCAAGTTCGATAGTCAAAGACTAAAACATATCAAACTTCTGACTTGGGTTTTGCAGGTTGCCTTGGACTACAACTACACTTTGTGTTTGTAATTAATATTTAGGCACCTAGTATGATTTCTAAATAGGATGGAATGAATATATGTTTTCTTTGATTGATGAGTTTGACATTGGAGTAGGAGAGTATGCTCTCATCCTTCTTAGGGTGATCAAAAATCCAGATCTTCGATACCATGCTCATGTTTTTGATTGTGTGTCACCTTTAGAGGGCCTGCCTTCCCGATCATTTACTTTTGCAGGCAAGTGACAATCATGAGAAGGGAATGACCCAAAGTGAGTACGGCTAGAATACCTTGGCATTCTAACTCACTATAAACAAATACCTGATGGGCGAAAGCTTTGAAGGAAGGGTTACGTGGGAATTGCAGTTACTTGGGAAGTGATGACCCTTGAACTCTTTCTCATATCAACATCTAAGTAGGACCTCATGGTCTAAATCGTGCTTGTGCGACTACATTTGTTTGGTATCTTGGTGGGCTTAATGTCTCAATCACGCTTGCGTGACACCAAGGAGTCACGCTTAACAGAAATCCTTATTAAACACCTTGTATTTAGAGGCCAAAAATCCTTCTAGTTGCTTGAGAAGGACAAGTTCGGATACTTGAAAGAGATACTAAGTTTTCCATGGGGAGATTTCCATGGGGACTAATGCTTGGCTGCCTTGAGAAGTGAGTGCCATGGAGGGGAGCCCGTGGGGTCAAGCATCTATGTATTCTCCTTGAATCCCATAACAAGTCTACCTCTCAAGTACCTAATGTCCTTGCCTACCATAAGAAATATGTGAATGAGCATGATTGTCTTGAGTCTAAGTTGAAATATCTTGTCTTCTTTGTTTGTCAAAAGTTGAATTGTATCTCATTTCAAAAACAAGACAAATTGATTCAAAACAAGGTTAAACACAAGAACATTTCATCCAACAAAGTTCAAAACACCTTCAAACATGGTTGTCAAACATTTTCCAAAATCTTGTCTCAACATTCATGTCACTTAGATTTAGGTTCATCCTAGCTTTGCATTTTGCAAATTCATTGTCAATTACCAAGGTTAAGTTTCACCTAGGTCATACTCCTTTGCATATCAATAAAGGTCATCCATTTGCATGTGTCCTCTTGCGTTAGAGTAATACCATTTCATAATTCAAACTTAGGTTGACATTGTCATACATTTGCATTTGCATACCCTAGGTCTCTTCATCAAGTTTAAGTCATTATCATATCATATTAGGATCATTTTCATAGTAATTGTCCCTTTGCATATAGTGTCAAAACTAGGTTTTGTCATACTTGAGTAATCCAAATCTTTGAATAAACCCTAAGTCATTGTTAATAAGTCTAGACCTTATCAAACCTTTGTCTTTTTGTCATCACTGTCATTTTGGTCAAACCTAGCTTAGTATCCAAGCATATAGGGGAGACATTGTCATTTTGTCCTTTTGTCACTTGGTCCTTTTGTCCTTTGAGATCTAGACATCATTTCAATTTCCTAAGGGTCTCTTTCTAGATTTGCATTTCAAAAGTTTGTCAAAATCTTGAAAAACAACCAAAAACATAGATTGCACTCTTGCCATAGATTGTATTTTCATCTATTTAGTTTGCATTTAGTTGCATATCATACATTATCCTTGAAAAATTCCAAAAATATTGCATTGCATAGTGACATGTCTATTGAAACATGGTTCCAAGCACCAATGATGCAACAAAGTTTGACGTATCAACCGACAATGCAATCGAATTTTAATCCAAGGCAATCACAATTATATCCAACCCAACAACAAGGCAATATTGATCAAACTTTTTATGATGAAACAAGTCTCCAAATACAAAAACTAGAGGAGAAACTGGCTCAAGAAGAGGAGATATTGGAACAAAGAGTGAAAAACATTGAGAAGAATAGATCAAAAATGTCCAAAATGTTTCGAAAATTTCCAGGTCAAAATCCAAAGATTGAGCCAATTGATGTAAGATCTCTTCTTGAACGATCAAACATACCAGCTCTCCTCTCCCAAATAGAGATGATGAAACAATTTCAAGAAAAGAGACAACATCAATTTCAACATTATGTGCCTCCACAACAAGAACAAGAAGGTGTTTACTATCAATCAGATTTTCAACCAATACAACCAATGGTTCAACCAATTGTTCAACATATACAACCAATGGTCCAATTTCAACAATATGTCCAACCAACTATACAATGTCCACAAATAGTTCAACCAATGGTGGAATATCAACAAGTTCAATCAACATATCAATGTCAATAATCACAAATTCAAAAATAAAACTTGCAACATGCACAAAGACAAGTTTCAAACATGTCAGAACAATTGAACCAAGTCCAATATCAAAACATGACATCAAACCAAGACCAAATTTTTGCCAAACAAGTTCAAATTCCAGATACAACTATGTCAAAACCTAAAAAGAAAGATGGCTTTATTGCAATTCTCTTAAGGAAATTACCAAGTGAGTTCTTTGAAGAAGATCAAGATAATATAATTATGTCTAGCAATGCCTCATCCCCCTGCAAACAAATTGACTGTCCAGTGGCATCTATCCCTACACCTTTAGAAGTATCACAAGAACCTTCCATATTGTCCTCATCAAACAATACACCCAAGGATGAAATTACCCAAGGGCTATCCATAATTGATTGCCATGATAATCTAATTCATGATGCACATCCTTGTCATGTTTCAAAAATACAAGACCCAATGCCACCATGCACTTTATTGCCATTACCTGTTTTAGAGGACCCCATTCAAAGTCCCTCTTCCTCATGTTCAAGCATTGATTCCTTGCCAGAATCCATCACAAATGTTCAAAGTGCATTTCCTTCATGCCGAAACATTGATTCCTTGTCAGAATCCTCCATGCATATCCAAAGTCCAACCTCATGTCAAGAGGATAATTTAGAGCATGCAGAAACATGTCTTGAAACAGATCAAGATCAAGATCTTGAAACCTTATCATCCCATCCGATTGTTGACTAGGATCCCATCTTCCCAGACACTCACGATGATTCCCCTATTCTTGTCCATCCTATCCAAAGTCCTATTGACACTCCATGCCCCATGCAAGATCAAGATATCCTAGTCCATCCAATCCCAAACGATCCCATTCCATTTCACGAAAAAAATGTCCTTTGAAATCCCATTGACATTCCAGATATCCCATCCATCTTTTCCGATGATCCCATTAAAAGTTAAGAGAAAAGAACCTTTAAAGAGGATTCCAATGATCTTCCTCCTTGTCAAGATCAAATTATTCCTTTAAATCCTCCACAAGATCCTTTTGTTCCTCCATCTCCTTGTCCTAATGCTCCATATACACTCTAAGATATCACTTCTTTTGATGATCCCATTATTTCTCCCATTCCATCTCTTAAAGAGCCTGTCATTGAACCATGTCCACTACACAATCCTAGTCCCCCTCATGATCCTAATCCCCCTCATGATTCTAACATGTTAGTGGAAGATGTTCATGAACCCTCGACATGCACAATGGGTTCTTCCACTTTGGTGAAATCTGATCCACTTCAAGATCTCATTATTTCTCTCATATCATATCCACCTCATAATGGACTCGCGTCTTCTTCCCAAAGAAAAGAGTATCCTACAAGTCAAGATATTCATAAAGGCAAAGGGGTATACCTTCACAAGCAAGAACCCCTCTATATCAAAGAATATACTAATGGTCATGGCTACAAAGCTCACACTCAAGGTGTTGGTATCCCTCCATCACAATCCAAACATATCCCTTCCCCATCATCGCTTCCATCCATCTTAGGTCCTTATATCCCTTCGTCCTCTATGCAAGGTTAGCAAAGGCACACATCCTTGAGTAAATTCCATCCATCCAAAAGAACTCCATTTCATTCATATCCATCCATGCATTCCTTTCCCCCTCCAAGCAATTTGGATGCCAAGTATAAAAGTCATAAGTCTAAAAATCCACATGTATTCAAGGATCAACATGTCCAATATAATCAACATGTCAAAACAAAGAACAATATGATCTATAAAGAAAAATAAATATCCAAAAGGCCACAAAGGCCCATTGCTCAAAAAAAAAATTCAAAATATATATGGGTTCCTAAATCCCTTGTGCAAGAAATGCACTCCAAGGAATCACAAAAGCATGAAAAATCAAAAACCATGTGGATCCCTAAGCGGCTCCTTGAAGCACAAAAGCCTAAAGAAACATCCAACTTGGCATCCAAAGTTGCTATTCCTCCATCCAAACCTCTCAAATATATTCCTCCATCACCTTCATCATCCATTTTGGGCTCTTATGTCCCAAAATCCCAAGTTATTCCTCCATCCAAATCTCACAATCTGAGATCCATTTTTCCTCCATCAGTCCATCACCCCTCAAGGTGTGTGCCAATGTCAATCTTGCCAACATTTCCATCTAGTGAAGCCCAATTCTTCCAATACCCTATCCATTTTCCAATGCATATTTTCCATCCTTCGATCCCTTTGATCCAATCCTTTACATAAATCCTTGCCTTAGTTTCATCTCTTTTTCCATGTCCTTATCCTACCAACGTCTTTGAGCATACTTTCAAAGGTCATGG
The DNA here is from genome assembly GCF_030272615.1 of Cryptomeria japonica. Taxonomy (NCBI): domain Eukaryota; kingdom Viridiplantae; phylum Streptophyta; class Pinopsida; order Cupressales; family Cupressaceae; genus Cryptomeria; species Cryptomeria japonica. The sequence goes on from NC_081407.1 coordinate 780,623,134, forward strand.
TCCTTTTTTTTCAAGGCTACTATCCAAACAAAATGATGTTTGAGTCCTTCTTCCATCCCCTATCATGTGTCCATCTTCTCTTGAAAAATTGAAAAAAAAAAGTGAAAAAAAAAGAAAAAGAAAAAATAAAGTAAAGCAAAAATAATTCGCCCTCTGGTGAAAACCTGGCAAACAGGCACCTTGGGCAAGTACCATGATGAAAACATGGCAAATAGGCATCATGTGTAATCTCTGAACTTCTTACACACCACACTTGGAAGCAAGTTTCCTCCTTCATTATCCTATCATACCATGTCATACTCCCTCCATTATCCTATTGTCCCTCATGTCTAGTTTCCCTTTCCACCTTTGATCTTGACAAGGCTGAGGATCATCATGAGCATCATGCATCTTGTTTGCAGCTTTCAGTCTATCATAGCTTTTGGTCATTTATCCATTTGCTTATTATAACTTTTCATCCTTATTCCCTAGCTTATTGCAACTTTCTGCCACTATCCCTTAGCCAATCCCGACCTTCAGTCCATGTCCCTTATCCATTCTTGGTCTTGCTTATCCTATCCATATCTTATCACTATCCATACACTTTTTCATTCCTTGATCTTGACCTGACATAAGGACACAAAATTTAAACATGGTTTCAAAAACCTCTTGACATGTCCCTCATGCCATGTCACTGCTTTACATTGTCATATCCAGTCTCTTGTCCCATCACGCCATAGCCCTTGAAAATTGCATCCGTATTGTCTCCATGATAAAAGGCCTTTGTCTTCCCTCTATCCACCATCATTTCAAAAAGCCTATTTATTCACCTATCATATTCCTTTCCTTGCTAGACACTGGGGGCAAAATCATAAAAATTGAAAAATGTCCTGAAATAATTCAAAAAAATTGAAAAATGTCCTGAAATAATTCAAAAAAATTGAAAAATGTCCTGAAATAATTCAAAAAAATTGAAAAATGTCCTAAAATAATTCAAAAAAATTGAAAAAATGTCCTGAAATAATTCAAAAAAAAAAAAAAATTGAAAAATGTCTTGAAATAATCCAAAAAAATAAAAAAAATGTCCTGAAATAAAAACAAAAAAATTGAATAATGTCCTGAAATAAAAACAAAAAAAAATAATTGAAAAATGTCTTGAAAAAAATTCCTAAACATCAAATAAAGTCCTGAAAAAAAAAATGAACACAAAAAAGATTTTCAAAAACATTAAAATCCAAAAAACAAGCATTTTGCAATAAAAATATATCCTTTGTGCATAGAAAGATCACTGAGTATACATCCAACGACACACAATCACACACTGTGCTTTATTGAAATCATGCATAAACAAATGAACTTTTCAATCAAACCAAACATTCAAACTAATCACATTGTCATATCAATCGAACATCAACATCAATATTATTTGTCCTTGTCACTACTATCATGGGTCTTATACAGGGTGTGGTATACTCGAAACCAGACTGTGTCCTGTCTTAGACGGGGTACCACATTCCCTGAAACTAGACAACATGATTGTCCTATCAGCACTTTCAACTTTTGACAATGAAGATCAAGATGTTTGTTTGACTTGTTGGAATTTGTGCATCTTATCTTTTTACTGATTTGTCTTTATCTTTGATCATGTTCCTATGTTGCTCGATGATATCACTGAGTGATTTAGAGTGACCGGGATGGCTCATGGTCCCTTTCTTTTTTTGTTGTGATTGTTGTTTGTCTGCGATGTGTCTGTCTTTTGCAAAAGAGGGTTGCATTTCAGCTCTCGCCTTCAATGCCATGATGCTACGCATCCATTTTGCTACATTAAAATAAAGGTTCCCACCTACAAAGTGCATTACTGAAAGCAAGTTTTTCCTTCGTCTCTAACTGTCCTCTGTCTCATTTCTTCTTACTAACATTTCTTCTATCAGTTTGGATAGTCAGTCTGGTCTAGTGCTCCGATTTCCCCACACACATATGCTGCATCCTGCATCCATTCGGTTAGTACATTTGCATCACATCAAGCATCATATCAAGCATTTTATCCATTTCATATTATAAATGCATCAAAAACACATAAAAAAAAAATATCCATACATGTTCCACAATGGTACATCAATAGTGCATAAGCCATCCATACATGGAAAATAACCATCAGTCATAACACATTGCATCCCATCAAATCGATGCATATCATATCATATATCAAAATAATATCGGAGTAAAAAATTGGACTGTCTATCCTAAGTATGGCCCACAGGTTGACTACATAGTGTCCAACTACATATGTCTCTAACATAAGGAGCACGTGCCTCTGTCACTGGGTGCTCCCTCTATCCTCCTCATCCCTGCCATGTCTCATGGATGATGTCCCTCCTAGTCCTGGCTGTGGTGGTCTCATAGGTCCACTCACCCCCATGCTGCTCACTGACCTCCGAGAGCGTGCTCTGCTCTCTGTCCTTGATCGTGCTTGATATGAAGATACTCTCTGCTCTAGTAGAACTGCACTCTCATATAGTGTCCTCCAATGGCATATCTCCTCTCTGGTCTCTACGAACATCTGTCCCATCTCATGTGCAATGGCATCCCTAATTGACCCAATATACTCAGTAACTCTTTGTTCTTCTCATTACGCCTGAGCTACTGCTGTATCTCGAGCTGCTGTGAGTTTGGCTATCTCCGCTCTGAACTGATCCTGCTCTATCCTCAAGATGGTATTTTGTCTCTCTAATGTCGCAATATGATCATGCTGACTCGCTATGGTAGCCCTGCACATCTCCATCTCCTCTATCCTAGCTGTCTCCGACTCTATGGGTATATCCTGTAATGCCTCCTGCTCGCCTAAATCTAGCTCATCCTCATCATCCCCATCCTCATCTCCATCCTTGTCATCCCCCTCATCCTCATCACCGCCCTTATCCTCCTCATCCTCATCATCTCCCTCCTCCTCTCCTGCGAGTGGGAAGTCCTCCTGTCTCCTCGGTACCAAAATATTAGGATCTGTCAATGGCACTGGTCGTCATCATGCAAACCATCTCTCATACTCCTCTATCATCCTGACGTCCTCCACATCTGATCTCCAATCCCACTATCTCTGTTGTAGCTGTGTGAAGTCAGCATATGCTATGTGTGGCTAAATCATACTCCCCCACTGACTTGTCTCTCTATGAGATCGAGCAAAGTGTGTAGTCCTCCTAGGTACATCCTGCCTCTCTCCAAACTATCATCTGACTCTCTCTGGTAGTTACATCTCAATCACTCTCTGGTGATTCACTGGTCACCCAATCAGGTACCTCTCCTATCTACAATACTGTAGCTCATCACTATTATCTGACCATCCAGGGCAATCACGATATGGCCTCCATGTGAACTCTCTCAGTCTGTCTAGCTCATGTCACCAATACAATATGTATCCAAATGGACCCTGTCTCAGTGCTCCACCATAGCAGTACACATATGGTCGATGTGGTACTACCTATCTCTCTGCAGTCAATCGACATATGGCTATGTGCTCAAATGCCCATACCTGTAACAGTGTGACTCCATAGCTCAAAGTTTGCACTCCCTGATATGCTATCTGATGCAACTGAAAATACAGCATAGCCAGTACACATGGTCCCCATGCATACATCGTACCCTTTGTCACCATCCACTCTAGCACTCTTCCCCATCCAATTGGGAATCCATGTCCTCGTCCGTCTCCTGCTAGTAGACATGCTATCACCACAGCTATCACCACATATCGTCGATCATACTCGGATGCCATGGTCTCCCAACTGATCTCCCTCTCTACGATATCTAGATCATCTACATCACAATTAAATAATATGCACAATGCATCTCTCCCTATCACTGGGTCATACTCTACCATCTCCCCATGAATTAGAATGTGGAGGATACGCCATACATCCTCTAGTGTCACAGTTGCCTCTCCAGTCGCCAGATGGAAAGAGGAGGTCTCTGAATGCCATCGCTCTGCCAATGTAGTAAGAAGTCCTATGTTTGCCCTAATCTCAAGCATGAATGTGATATAGTATATCCCAAGTCCTGCTAATGTATCTCTGTCTGTGCTCCTGAGTCTATTTCGTAACATGAAGCAGTCTGGTCGGTTCTCCCACGTGATCAATGGATACTGTTGACTCTGCATCACAATTGGGGCACATTTTGTCAATTTTAGGGTTTTCTCCTATGGGCTACATTTCCTTGTTTCATGTCCAAATTAGGGTGTTTTTACTCTATTTTGACCTATCCTATCTTATCCCCCTTTCCGGGATCATTTGCATGCCAATTTTGACCAAATTAGGGTTGCCAATGCACAACTATGCCTGTGTGCTCACTCCTGCACCTGTGTAACACAACCTATGCCTGTGTCCCCTACACAAGTGCAAAAGACCCTACACAAGTACAAGATTCACCCTACACAAGCGCAGAAGTCATTTTCTGCATTTTCTGTGGGCCCTGCAATGTCCCGCAAGCAAGTCAAATACATAAAATTGAAAATATGGGTTTTTGAGATACATACCACTGCTCCCACGTCATTCGGTCATCTGTACGTGTGTACATGTTCTCTGAGGTGATTTTCCCTTGGAATGTTCACCATCTCTCTGCACGTGCCCTTTTCCAGAGCAACAAATCCTCCTCTTTGGCTAGTGCAAATGAGCAATTTTCACTCTCTTTGTCTCATTTATAGATCTTGTTTAGTGCATAGATGGATGTGCACTCTCTCCATCTCATGTTGGTCACGGTCTTTTTCACCTTCAATTGCTTGTCCTTCATGCATCCGCTCCCCGATTGTCAGTCTGTTTGCTCCTCTCATGTTCTATCATTATTATCGATCAATTGGCCTCTTTTCTGCATGTTTCCGGCCAATTCCTCGAGGGGGCATGCATATGTCTTTGTCAGTGTCTGGGGCATTTTCATTATTGTTCTTTGAAACAACGCTTAAAATCGCATTGTCTCAAAGAGGGGCAAAATGTAGACACCTAAAAATGGTCAATGCTTGCGGAGTCCTATTTTAACATTGGCACATTGCCTTATTTTAGGTTTTTACGTCGCATTAACATTTCTCCTATGATTTGCACTTGGTCTTTATCATTTGTGAGCATCGAGTCTTTCTTTTGCATTCTTCATTTGTCTCGTTTTCAAATTTGGTCTTGTCGATAGCAATATTTGTCATGATTTTGGTCAATCTTATCCTGTCGTATCAATATGCAAGCTCATTTTGGACATCGTCAATCCTAATTAGGGTTTTTTCCTCTTATCAATCTTGTCATTTTGCAATCTATTTTGTCATCAATCCTTGTCTTCTTGTCAATTTTGTCATTTTGTGTTTGATTTGTCATCGATCATCATCCTTCTCAATCATGTCAATTTGGATCAATTTGTCATTGTTCCTCATCAATTGGCACATTTATCAATCAAATCGTTTGTCAAGCATTGGTCATTTATCAAGTTAGAATCATTATTAAATCAAATCAATATCAATGATCCTTTGTCAAGACCTAATTGTCATTCTTGCATTTTCTAATTCATCTTCTAGGGTTTCATGATTAATTCATTTAACCCTATTTGTCATTTCTCCCTCTAGGTTAAATAATTTATTTATTTATCCTAGGTCTTCGTGTCACAATTAAATGTTTAATTTAATTGGCTAACTAATTATTCCTCTTTTTGTGAATTAATTAATAAATGACAAATTATTAATTGATTTACCTAATTTCTTCAAATTCCTAATTTCCTAATTTTTCATCAATTTCTAATTCCTAATTTCCTAATTTCTATTTCATTTCTAATTCAATTTCCTCCTATTTTTCTCCTAATTTCATGGGAATGACATTTCAATTTGTCATAATTGACAATCAATCAATTTTGACATAGAAATTTGTCATAATTTTGTCATAATCATCAATCAATCAATCTTGCATAGCAAGTGCAAATTTGTCATAATTTGTCATAATTGACATTCTTGATTTGCAATTTCCATTTGAATGTCTTCATGCTAATTTGATTTTTTTTCCAATTTGTCTATAAATTGGATGATTTTCTTCAATCCCAACTAATCACTTTGTCGAATCAATCACGCTTCGAGTATTCTTGCACTACTATCTTGTTTACTTGCGTTCATCTCATGTGTATGCACTTGTAGGTGAGATCCACAAATAAAGCTATTTGAAGAAAAAAGAAGGACAATGGAGCCACATGAAGGAGACATTCAAGTCTGCATTTGGATTGCTTAAGTTTTCAATCTTGAATATCTTGTTTTCATATCTCTATTGGATGTAATTAGGATTGATCATTGCATTTGAGCTTTCATGATTGAGCTAGATTACTAATGTTTATATTTGCTTTGATGATTTCTGATTTCCTATCTACAATAGGAACTCCCCACTGTCAAACGTTGAGTTTGGAAGCTAGACACAAATGTTGCATATTCTAGTGCAAGCTTTTCCAACAAGTTGAATATCAACTGGGCATCCTTTATGTCAATTCCACAATCCTTAAGCTTTGCTCTTAGCTCATTTGCTTTGGTGACATAATCTTGGATTGTATCCAAACTCTTGGGATCCATGTTGGTGAGCTCAATGTCAATCTTATTGTAGGTCCCAGAGACAACTGAGAGGGGGGGGGGGTGAATCAGTTGTTTAATAAATTCAAACATAAAACTTATTAACCAACATAATACTTAATATCGATAAATCAGTTAAGTATGCCGGTAGACAATGTTAACATAAAATTGTTATACCAGTAAGAATTAATGCATGAAACATAAGAACAAAGTCATCCACAACACATGACACCAATATTTGTACATGGAAACCTTGTAAGGGGAAAAACCACAGTGGGAAACCTTACCCACAATCAAATGATACTACTATAGATAGTAAGTGTACAAAGAGGGGTCTGCACATGCAGAAAGGCCAACAGCCTAGAGCTCACTACTCAATCACAAATGGGAGTCACACTGACTATAGCTGGATGGTTAAATCCAATGAGAATGTATTGCACAAAATAGCATCTTCATATGCTGGATTCAGTACCCGTGTAATGCTGATATGCTTCTACAAAAACCTAACTTCACCTTCAAATGATGTCTTCGTGTATATCCCTACTTGATCTCACATATACCCCTCCTTAAATCTTTTTTGCATTCCACACTTGATCTTACAAATAAGATCTTACATTTATACCATACCCTAAGACCAATTTTAGTAGGTCGGCTCTACAAGATATTACAATAAAAACATTTTACGAATAATACAATATTCGATGCAATAACCGATTGAACATGTTAGCTTAATGCATTTACAACAATAATAAATCATCTCCATAGCGTACCATGCTGATCTGGAAAAGATAAACTTGTCGGTGTAACCCTAGATAACTTGGACCTATTTGCCAGTAAAAGAAAATATGCAAATGAGAATATACTAATGATTATTACTTCAAAGTAAAGTGTCCACATGATGTCTTTGACATTATCAAGTGTCTTCCATGTCAATGCAGGTACCGGTGAACATTATATCCTGCTGGTTAACCATATACTGGTAACTATTTGCACAGTTTACTGTTTGCCAGTGAATGTTGCTAGATCTCCAAAGTAGGTGTATTTAGCAGGTGTTGACATCAATGACAAAACCATACCAAAATACTAACAATCTCTCCCTTTGGCATTGATGGCAACACAAGATGGAAAAACCATCAAAGTGCCAAAATAGAAATGCCAAGTACAAAAACCAACAATCTCCATTTCTCCCCCTGGGAGTAATATGTGTTTATACCAATCTCTCATACCAATCTCTCCTCAAAAAGATAATGCATTTTTCATACATTTCTCCCTAATGTTTTTCCATATATCTCTCCCCCTTTGACATCAAATGCCAAAGTCACAAAAGGTCAAGTTCATACAAAATACCAACCAATTCAGTATGCCAACTACTCCCCCTGGGAGGTAGCTTCCTCATCAAATACCGGAATAAAAGATTTGTCCAATTAATTCAGTCAGTTGATAACAATCATCAACTGTCTAAGTCTCTACCGGTGGAGCTAAGACTTCAAGTTGATCTCTAAGATACTCAAAAGTTTCCTTAGGCAAAGGTTTTGTGAAAATATCTACAAGTTATTCTTTAGTATTCACATAAACTAGTTCTATCTCCTTTTCTTCAACTTTTTCCCTTAGAAAATTTAGTTTGATAGAAACATGTTTTGTTTTAGAATGTAATACTAGATTCTTAGATATATCAATTGTTGTAGTGTTATCACAATATATAGTAATAGGTTCCTTGCATTTTACCTTTATGTCTTTCAACATTTGCTTAAGCCAAAGTACCTATGTATAATTTGTTGCTGCTGCAACATATTCTGATTCTACTATTGATAAAGATGTACAACTCTATTTCTTACTTAACCAAGAAACTAATCTCTTTCCAAGAAAGAATGCTCCTCTAGTGGTGCTTTTTCTATCATCCACATCTCCTGCCCAATTTGCATCTGTGTATGCATATAGATCAAAATTTTCATCTTTAGGATACCATAATCCAAGATTTGCTATGCCTTGTAAGTACCGAAAAATCTTTTTTACTTCTGATTCATGATTTTCCCTAGGATTACTCTGAAATCTTGAAACTATACATACTGCATTCAAAATATCAGGTCTGGTTTGCGTCAAATATAGTAAACCTCCTATCATAGATTTGTATCTAGTTGGATTAATAGGTGTAGATTCATCCCTTTGAGATAATTTGTCATTTGTAGTCATAGGTGTGCTTACTAGTTTAGAGTTCTCCATCCCAAATTTCTTAAGTAGTTCTTTCAAGTACTTAGATTGACTCAAAAATATGCCTTTATCAATCTATAAAATCTGCAATCCTAAAAAGAATTTTATTTATCCGATCATAGACATTTCAAATTCATGCTGCATTTCAAGAGAATTTTTTTTGCATAATCCATCTTCTCCAAAGATTATATCATCAACAAATACTTCCATAATCAGGATGTCATCATTAGTTACTTTGTAATATAAATTGCTATCTACATTTCCTTTAGTAAAACCAATCTTTAAAAGATACTTATCCAATCTTGCATACCAAGCTCTTGGAGCTTGTTTTAATCCATACAGAGCTTTTCTTAATCTGCAAACCATATCATTGTCATCTGTCAAGGAAAATCCATCAGGTTGTTCAATATAGACTTCCTCTTCAAGATCTCCATTCAAGAATGCACATTTAATATCCATTTGATAAACTTTGTAATTCTTGTGAGCTGCAAAGGCCAAGAATAATCTAACTACCTCAATTCTGGCTACTGGTGCAAAGGTTTCATTGTAATCAACTCCTTCTTTCTGAGAATATCCCTTGCACACTAGTCTTGCTTTATTTCTGACAACCTTACCATCTTCATTGAGTTTGTTTCTAAATACCCATTTGGTTCCAATTACATTTTTATTTTCAGGCCGAGGAACTAATGTCCAAGTATTATTTTTCTCAATTTGTCCTAATTCTTCTTCCATAGCTTTAATCCAAAATTTATCTTCACATGCCTCATTGATAGATAATGGTTCAATTTGAGAAATAAGACATACCTCTTCATTTGCCAATTTTCCTCTTGTCATGACTCCTTTAAATTTGCTTCCAATTATCTAATCTTTAGAATGATTCAGTCTTACATATCGGGATGTCTTAGTTTGTTGTTGTTCTTCAATTACTGTGGAATCCTCTGATGATACCAGAGTAACTGGATCATCATTCTGTACCAGTGGATTTATTGTAGGTTCATTTGTCATAATTTATGTTACCGGTTCAGAGTCTATATACTTTAAAGTTCCTCTGAATTGTTCATCAATCTTTACATTTGTACCCTCAATAATTTTCTGTAATCTTTTATTAAAACATCTATAAGCTTTACTCCTAGATGAATAACCAAGAAATATTCCTTCATCACTTCTAGGATCAAACTTGCCAATATACTCATCTCTTCTAATATAACATTTATTTCCAAAAATTCTGAAATACTTAAGAGTAGGAGTATTACCAAACCATAGTTCATGAGGGGTCTTACCGGTTTCACCTTTGATGTGAACTTTGTTGAATGTATAGACAACAGTGCTTACTGCCTCTCTTGAGTACACATGTGGTAGATTTGCTTCTGATAACATACTTCTTGCTGCATCCAAAATAGTTCTGTTTTTCCTTTCAACAACTCCATTTTGTTGTGGTGTTTGAGGTGCTGATAACTATCTTTTGATTCCATTTACTTCACAGAATGTATTAAAATCTCTAGATGTGAATTCTCCTCCTTGATCTGATCTTAAACATTTAATTTTCTTATCGGTTTCATTTTCAACCATTGCTTTGAATAGCTTGAACTTCCCAAGTGCTTCTGATTTTTCTCTAAGAAAAGTAACCCAGCACATTCTAGAATAATCATCAATAATTAGCATGAAATATCTATCACCTTGTAAGCTTTTAGTTCTAGCTAGACCACATAAATCACTGTGAATTGAATCAAGAGCATTATTAGATCTTTCTGGAATACTTTTGAAACTAGCTCTAACTTGTTTTCCAAATTGACATTCCTTGCAAATTGAATTCTGAGGTTTCACAATTTTAGGTAGATCTCTAACTGCCTTAGAAGTACTGATTTTTACCATGCAATCAAAATTTACATGACATAGTCTTTTATGCCATATCCAACTTTCATCTATATGTGCAATTAAGCATGCCTTTTTACTGTTATTCAAATGAAAGATATTACCTCTAGTCTAATTACCGGTTGCAATTTCCAAACTAGTTCTATTCATGATTTTGCATTTTTCATTTTTAAATTGTAACTGAAAACCTTTCTCAACTAATTGACCAACACTTAAAAGATTATGTTTTAATCCTTCAACATAGTAGACATTGTCAATGTTATGTTTACCATCAAGAGATATTGAACCCTTACCTTTGATTGAATAGGCTTTATCATCTCTGAATCTCACTAAACCTCCATTGTATTCTTGAAAGTTCAAGAATTTACCTTTGTCTCTAGTCATGTGATGTGAGCATCCCGAGTCAATAATCCATTCATCCTTTGATTCAACTTTAGCTGCTAGGGCTTGTTCTATGGGTTGAGCAATAGGAACCAGTTGATCTTTTGTTATAGCAACAAAGACCCATCCATATTCTGTTGGATCCTCATCAGAATCATCAGTCACACCTTCATCAGCAATGTAACAAGATTTATCTTTGTTTTTCTTAAATCTGTATCTCTGATATTTAGGATTAGGTTTGTATGTCCTTCTAGCTTCTTCTCTTAGTCTAGCATGTCTATTAGGGCATCTTGAAGCCATATGACCAATCTTATTGCAGTTGAAAAATTTAAAGGGTTCTTTACCTTCATACTTACTTCCAATTGGACCTTTTGGCATTTTTCTTGCAAATAGTGCTTCAAGTTCTCCAAGCTCTTCATTCTCCTTCCTGGTTTCTTCAAGTTCTCTTGTATAAAAGGCTCTCCAGTCTGATTTGTCAAAGGATGGAGTAGATGATGTTGATGCTTTGAAGGCCAAATCAGTTTTTATAGTAGCAATAGGACCAAATTCCTCAATTTCAAAAGCTGAAAGTTTTCCAATCAATGTATCCCTAGTTACTGATGTATTAGGCATTGTTCTCAACTCATTTATAGTAGTAACCTTCATTTTATATGCCAGTGGAAAACCTCTTAAGATTTTTGAAACAATCTCATCTTCACTCAAGTATCAATTTCATTTACTCTTTCCATAAAAGTAGAAATCGTTTCATCTTCTTCCATTTTTAGATGTTCATACCTGATTCGAAAGCTTTCAAGTTTTGCAATTTTGACTGTGGAATCCCCTTCATTCAATGTTTTTAAATGATCCCAAATAGCTTTTGCAGTGGATCTATCTTATAATCCCATGATTTGTTGATCCGATAATGTGCTCAAAAGTGCTTCTCTTGCTTTGCAATCATTTTCTTCATCTTTAGCTAAAGTAATGGGATCAGTCTGACCAGCTACAGTAGTAGTATAACCATTCTTAGTAACTTCTCAGATGTCTTGACCAATGCAATTCAGATGTGTCTCCATTCTAATTTTCCATATCCCATAGTTGGTTCCATCAAGTTTAGGACTATCCTTTCTGAAATAATTAGTAGACATTGGATCTCCTCAAGTTGTTAAACTTCTACAAAAGAGGACTAGGCTCTGATACCAATTGTAGGTCCCGGAGACAACTGAGAGGGGGGGGTGACTCAATTGTCTAATAAATTCAAACCAAAAAATTATTAACCAACTTAATGCTTAATACCAGTAAATTAATTAAGTATGTCGGTAGACAATGTTAACAGAAAATTGTTGTACCGGTAAGAATTAATGCATGAAACATAAGCACAAAGTCATCCACAACACATGACACCAATATTTGTACATGGAAACCTTGTAAGGGGAAAAACCATGGTGAGAAACCTTACCCACAATTAGATGATACTACTGTAGATAGTAAGTGTACAAAGAGGGGTCTGCACATGCAAAAAGGCCAACAACCTAGAGCTCACTACTCAATCACAAATGGGAGTCACATTGACTACAACTGGATGGTTAAATCCAATGAGAATGTACTGCACAAAATAGTATCTTCATATGTTGGATTCAGTACCAGTGTAATGCTGATATGCTTCTACGAAAACCTAACTTCACCTTCAAATGATGTCTTCATGTATATCCTTGCTTGATCTCACATATACCCTTCCTTAAATCTTTTTCACATTCCACACTTGATCTTACAAATAAGATCTTACATTTATACCATACCCTAAGACCAGTTTTAGTAGGTCGGCTCTACAAGATATTACAATAAAAACATTTTAAAAACAATACAATATCTGATGCAATAACTGATTGAACATGTCGTCTTAATGCATTTACAACAATAATAAATCATCTCCATAGCGTACCATGCTGATCTGGAAAAGATAAACCTGCCGGTGTAACCCTAGATAACCTGGACCTATTTGCCAGTAAAAGCAAATATGCAAATGAGAATATACTGATGATTATTACTTCAAAGTAAAGTGTCCACATGATGTCTTCGACATTACCAAGTGTCTTCCATGTCAATGCAGGTACCGGTGAACATTATATCCTGCTGGTTAACCATATATCGGTAACTATTTGCACAGTTTACTATTTGTTGGTGAATGTTGCTGGATCTCCAAAGTAGGTGTATTTAGCAGGTGTTGACATCAATGACAAAACCATACCAAAATACCAACACTTATAACCTCTGATTTCATCAACTTGACCATACAATTTTTGAAACATTTCCCAAGCATCTTTGGCTGTAGTACACTTCTCAATATGAAAGATGATGTCATCTTATACATACTTGCACAAAGTTCCAAGAGCCATGCAATTCTTAGTGAGCCATTCTAACTGAGCATTAGGATCAACCTTAGGATAAGGTGGTGGTGCTATTGTTCCATCTATGTAATGTGTGAGACCTTTTTCCATTAATTTGTTCCATACTTTAATTTTCCATGATGCATAATTATGTGGAGTTAAAGGTTGAAATTTATGAGGACTCATTGAAATAGAAATGAAAGAGCACAAGGAAAGAGAGGCACAATCACACAAGACACCCCTCTAAATTCACTCAATCAAAGAACCCCCCCCCAAAGTGATGATTTTGGCACTTTATACTTAGTGCGTATACAATGGGCCACTTGCAAAAAATGGCAAAGTGGGCTTCTGATTTCAATTTTACAACTTCCTCAATAAGGCCAAAAGAGACTCAAACTAATAATGCAAGAGATCTAAACTAAGATCCAAGTAATTTACAAGTACCAAATAGGCCAAATAAGACCAATATCTGAAAGTACCACTTCTACTCAAAATCTCTGAAATATGATCATATATTATGAAAGTAGACGAAAACAAATGCACTTAAAAAAAAATGGCACCTAAAAAGGAGGTCATATGAGCTCAAACAAGGCCTTTGAAGTTGCAGAATTAAGGATTGGAGAGGTACAACTAAGAGAATCCAAAACTTCTGACAAACCTATACACCAAAAATAGAAAATAACTATCTCACTGCGAAGAGCACAAAAAATTAGCCCAAATAAAAAAAAAATTGCACCCAAAAAGGAGCAAAATTGAAAAAGTTATGAGCCTTCAAAGTTGGCCTAAAAAACAAAACAGCTCAATGGAGAGGGGTCTATGAATTTCCAAAAAGAACTGACTGGGCGCTGACTGAGTGCTGACTATGCAAAAAAGATAGGTGGCATTGACCATTAGCGTTCGCCTGAAATCAGACAGTCGGTGGCTGGAAAATTTTGACGACTACCGGAAAAATTTTCGGCGGCACCGGAAAAATTTTCGGTAGCGAATGGAAAAGTGTGACCGGAGGTCCCCCAGAGGGCCAGCGGTGGTTGCTGGAGGGCCGACAGGAGGCATCGATGGTGGGGTGGGGAGGTCCCGGTGGCGGTCTGGGCGACAGTCGGTGGGAAGCACCGAGGCTGAGCGGTGGGCTGGCGGCACGCAGACTGTGTGGGCGGCGAGTTGGGCAGCATGCAGACTACATAGGTAGCAAGCTAAGTGGGCGACAAGCTGGGTGGTGGGCGGTGGCCTTTCAGGCTAGGGTCTTTTGTGAGTTGTCGGCGGTGCTACTAGCGGTGGCCGCTAGGCGGTGACCACTGGGGCTGCTGTAGGTCACGGTGGTCGGACTAGCCCGAGGAGACTGCACGGAGGATGATGTCGACGATGCATGGATCTACGGTGCCTACAGAAAAAGATACGGCAAGACCGGGGGGGGTCTATGGACCCCCAAAAATAATTTTTTTCTATTTTTTTTTGTTTTGTTTTTTTTTGAAAAAAACAACTTTTTCGGATATGATAATTTTTTTTTTTTTTTTTCAATTTTTTTTTCAAAAGACTGGAAAATTGTTTTAGAAAAAAATTCTTTTTTTTAGATCTCAAAATTCTGTAGCATACCGCCTAAATTGGGTAAAAGATTCCTCCACCCCCAAAAGTCAATTTTCGCCAAAAATGGTCTAGTTTATACTCGATTTTAATGGAAACAGCCTCTCGGACGCAATGGTGAGGTTGAAAACGCTCCAAGATGCCTCCAAAAATGCTTGTTCCTCAGATCCAAAAATAGAAGCCTTGCAAAATGTCTCCAAAAACCAATCAATGAAACCCCAATGGCTCTGCTACCATGTAGGATTTTGCCAAGATCAAGGGCACAATGAAAAGCATAAAAAGAGAGACAATAGAATGACAAGAACAAACTGTATTCTCATCAATATGCAAATTGATCAATTGGATTAACCAATACAATGAATATAGGTTTGCTTATATAGGCAAGGCCATATGGATGTACGAGCACACAATCATGACATTTGGCTTAATGAAAAACAAGGGTAGGTAAGAAATACTAGGGGTAGGTAGGAGAAATAATATGATATTCCACAAGAGGTGGATGACCCACCGAATGTGGAGTGTAACAACAAAACAAAACCACAAAAGGTGGAATTTCTCCTACAAGCTCTATTCCTATGTGTACACTTCCCTAAGTGTCTCAAATCAAAACTACGAAGAGATGCATTATCCTAAGTTAACTTAAGTAAAGTGTAATAATATCCATAATGACTAGTTATTTACACCAACAGAAGGAAATATCAGCCTAATTGATATGGATCAGTTAAATATATCTGATTCAGAGGAAAATTTGTCAGACCAAGATGAAGTGTCTTAGGAGATTGAGGTTCTAAATCAAAGAGTACATCAATTGATTGCATTAAAAAAAAAAATGAAAAGGAAAAGGAGAATGAAACCAAAGCCAAACTCATTAAAAGAGATAGGTTATTAAGACAAATTGCAGAGCTTGAGTTGTTTGCTCAAGTAGAACCTGTGAGTAAAGAGCAAGGTCCTGTTATTAGGGAAATCCTTGATCCAAAAATTGTTTCTTCACCTAAATTTGTATCACAACCTATTAGGGAGGTCCACAGTGATCCCCAACCTGCTAGACCTATTATTGACAAAGGGAAGCAAAAAGTAGTGGAGAATAGATCTACGGGTCTAGTGTCAGGAAGTGCAAAAGGACCCCAGAGAATGATGTTGCATGAGATTAAGGTAGAAAGGGTAAGGAAAGAAAATGAAGACCTAAAAAGGGAGTTAGAAAAGGCAAAAATAGAAGCACTTAATGCAGAATTCAAAAGAAAAATACGTTGCTTAAAAGCTCCTGCTATAACTTTTCCACTTGTAGATCATAATAATCCTTCATCCCAACATACTTCTACCTCTCTTTTGAATACGCAACCAAAGATACAAATGAATGCTATCCCACCCGTTAAACAATCTCAAATTTCTGCCCCAAGTAATTTTGTTATTCCCTCAAGTGCAATTCTAGCAAACCAAACTAGCCATTGACCATCCCACAAATCAAAGTCATCAAACTCTTATAGTTGGTAGTTTAGGCCCAAGGGTAAATACTGGAAACAACTTTATTGGAAATTAGTTTCAAAGGAGACCGATAAATGTTGAGTTGTATAGGTTGTTGTATTTTGATGGAATTCTGGGATATCCAAACCATGTCCCTATTGAGATGAGGGATAAAGTCCAGAAGTTTGCTGGGAATAATGATGTCAGTGCTGAAGAGCATCTGAAATCATTTGGTGACATGATTAATGACTATGAAATTTCACATGAAGATGTCATCATGAAGTTGTTTGTGTAATCCTTGATTGAGGATGCTAGAGATTGGTACAGAGGGTTGCCTATGGATAGTATAGGTTCTTGGGAAGAGTTCAAAATTTTCTTTCAAGAGAAATATGGAGACAAGACAAATGTGAGCTTCGTGCTAAATGAATTTAAAAACATCAGGAAATTTGATAATGAAGCCGTCACAGATTTAAATGCAAGGTTTCAAAAGGCAATGCATATATTTTTTCAAGTAATGAGGTTAGATGAAAATGTGTGTCTAACTAACTACTATAATGAATTTGACCCAAAAATGGCTTACATTTTTAGAGATAAGAACCCACATAGTTTAAGGGATGCTTTCAAAATTGGAATCAATGTAGAGAGTAATAGAAAAGCTCGGGTAAAGTGGGAAGGACTGATGGAAGATGATGGCAGAAACAAAAACCACAACAAAATAAATCCTCTAAAGCAAAGGTAAAGAGAAATTAATGACTATTGTTAAGGTTCTTACTGCTGAAGTAAGTAAACCTGAGAGGCCTCACGACAACCGGCAAGACAGACCTGCTAGATTGCATGATATGTCATATAACACTACACAGAAAGATGGCAAACCTATGCAAGATAAATCAAAAGGCACACCAAATCAGAATACCCCTGATCCTTTAAAGGGAGGAAACATATATAATGTGGAAAATACCCCTTAGTGTATGCCATGTGATGGGCCACATTCCCCCTATCAGTATGTTGTGGCTCAAGCTCTAAATGAATCCATGAGAAGTGAGGATGAACCTCCAATTAACATGTTTGAGTATACTATGGAAATTGACTGTGAGTCTTTAGAGGATGAAGCAAGTGAATATGATGTCTCAAAAAGAAATAAAAATTGCCAGGAGCAGCTGACAATTGATTGGCATCCAACTTTGAATGTAGTCACAATAGAAGACCAAGAGGTTCATCATAGAAGGCCTAGTGAGGAGGAAGTCAAGAATCTCACTAAGGTTGCATAGCTAAAGCTAAGCATAATCATAATATAAGAAGAAGCAAAGATGATGGAAGCCAAGGTATGTTTGGTTCTCTATTTTTTAAAGAAACTTCTTCTAAGAGGTCGATTGAGAACAAGAGTTTTGTCAAAAATAAGGAGGCTAAAGGTGATCAGTCAAGTAGTTCAACAAAATTTGATACTACTGATACAACTGGAAATAAGGAAGAGACCACTAGTGACAAGAGAACAATTCGCCTGACGGGAGAAAAGGTTAAAGCTCATGTTGAGTCTAATGTTAATACTCTTTTTTATATGACTCAAGCTTTAATGTAGATGAAAGTTTCAGTACCTTTGATAGAGTTGCTGAAAATAAAAGAACATAGAGAGGCTTCTTTTCTTTGATTTCAAGTATATTAGATGGAGATGCTTCTTCTAAAAAGGCAAATGCAAAGGATAAGAAGGATCAAGAACAAGGGATCCCAAAAGTTTATGTGGGCATCACTATTAATTAGGAACCATCTCAGATAGATCCATTTTATGTCACACTATTAGTAAATAATTGATTGATAAAAATTTGCATGATAAATTCTGGTGCAACTGCTAATGTGATGCCTTATGGGGTTATGAAAGAACTAGGTTTGTCAGTACAAACTTCATATGGGAGGTGTTATGCTATGGATAATAGAGAAGTGCCTGTTATGGGTACTATGAGAGATGTAGAAGTAAAAATAGCAGCTTTCCCTAAAGCTACTTACAAAATGGATGTAATTGTTACAGACACTAAGCCACATTATTGCATGCTTCTATCTAGACAGTGGGCTGCTACTGTTGGAGGACATTTTCAGCCAGATTTATAATATGCAACTATCCCAATGAATGGGAATTCTATAAAATTGTACAGAGAACCACGTGCCCTAGTGGTTATTGAAAAAATAGACCCAAACATGCTTAATTGCATGATTGATGTGGATCTTGATAACTTCATGATTGAACCCATTCAGCCTTAGTTGAAGAATATTGATCCTATTGTTGATGAGTTGGAATCACAACAAGAAGGCCTATGGCAGATGTACTTTGATGGAGCTTGGTCTAAGGAAGGGTCTAGAGCGGGAGTGCTATTTGTTTCTCCATCAAGTATTACCTTGAAGTATTCTTTTCTATTAGCATTCCAATGTACAAACAACACAATTGAGTATGAAGCTCTATTATTAGTCTTAGAAATTGCTAAAAGACATGGGATCAAGTTGTTAAGTGTTTATGGAGACTCTGAACTTGTAGTGTCTCAAATAAGGTCAAGATATGCATCTAAAATGACATGTTAAAAAAGTACAAGCGTGCTGTTTGGGATGTCATTGAACACTTTGATGCTTTTTCTATTAATTGGATTGAAAGGTCTAAGAACATTATAGCAGACTTTTTAGCTAATGTTGCATTAAAGAATGATGATGTAACATTGACTAGAGTTTCAATAATTGAGACAAAAGCCAGACCAGCCATCCTAGATAATATGTACAACTGGCAATCTTTTGAGGATGCTGAAGACATCCTTAGATTTGTACAATGCATAGATGACTATGAAGGTCAAAAGAATGATTGTAATGCATTTGTCAAAATAGGAGATGGACAGGAAACCATTCTTGGAAGTGACATAGTGCAGCTAGAGACAAATGAAATACCCAAGGGACTAGTTGAACTAGAGGGTATGTTCAGTTACAGTGATGGTCACTTACATCAAGCATCATCTACAAAGTTGGATGAATTAGATGAGGTGAAATTAGGTACATAAGCATCCCCTAAGTTGGTGTATATTGGGAAGAACCTCTCTCCCCATATTAGAACCAACCTCATTAATTTATTAAAAGGATATAAACATGTTTTTGCATGGTCCTATGAGGACCTAAAGGCGTATAGACAAGACTTATTTCAACATGAAATTCCTCTACATGTTGATGCTAAGACTTTTTGACAGAAGAAATGACCTATTAACCCCCTTTTGGAGACCAAACTGCAACAAGAATTGACCAAGTTAAGGGAAGGGGGGATTATAAAACCTATAAGACATTCTTCATGGGTATCCAACTTGGTCCCTATTAGAAAGAAGAATGGGGATATAAGGCTTTGTGTAGATTTTAGAAATTTGAATGGTGCCTCTTTAAAGGACAATTAGTCTTCCCCAAATATGGAATCCATGTTA
This sequence comes from Cryptomeria japonica, assembly GCF_030272615.1. Taxonomy (NCBI): domain Eukaryota; kingdom Viridiplantae; phylum Streptophyta; class Pinopsida; order Cupressales; family Cupressaceae; genus Cryptomeria; species Cryptomeria japonica. The sequence continues at coordinate 780,642,978 of NC_081407.1, forward strand.
CAAAGGGTAAAAGGTTGTGATATATTGTCAATGATGGATGAGTTCTTAGGTTATAATCAAGTACTAGTGAAAGAGTCTGAGCAATTTAAGACTACTTTAACTACCCCTTGAGGGACTTATGTGTATATGAGAATGCCATTTGGTCTAAAGATTGGTGGAGCTACTTTTTAGAGAGCAATGAATGTGGCTTTTAAGGAGTTTATCAACATCATAATGGTAGTTTACTAGGATGATTTGACGTGTTTCTCAAAGAAGGCAAATGATCACTATGGTCATTTGGAAAAGCTTTTTTGCAAAGCTCTGGAGTTTGGTGTATCATTGAACTTGAAAAAATGTCATTTTGCGGTGACTGAAGGAAAATTATTAGGGCATATTGTCTCCAAGGAAGGGGTTAGAATAGACCCTGAAAGGATTGAAGCTATAAATAATGTACCTCAACCAAAGAATATTAAAGGAATTCAGTCTTTCTTGGGCAAGGTGAATTTTGTTAGAAGATTTATAGCTAACTTTGCTAAAATCGTTAAGCCTATTATTAAATTACTTAAAAAAGATGCAAATTTTTCATGGTATGAAGAAGCTACACAGGATTTTGACAAAATTAAGAAGGCTATTCAAGAAGAACCAGTGCTAAAATCACCTGATTATAGTAAGCCTTTCTCATTATTTTCTTTTGCCTCTTATCACACAGTAGCCACAATTCTACTACAGAAGGATGATGAAGGGTATGAACATCCAATTGCTTTCTATAGTAAATCATTACAGGCTGTTGAATTAAAGTATGAAATCATGGAGAAGCAGGCATATGCTCTATTCAAAGCCGTAATAGCATTTAGGCCTTATCTGGTAAATGCATGAATTGTAGCCTATGTACCACATGCAGCTGTAAAAGACATTATGTCCCAGTCTGAAGTAACTAGAAAGAGGTGCAGATGGATAACTAGAATACAAGAGTTTGACTTAGAGATCAAAATCACTAAATTGATAAGAGGATTAGGCCTTGTAAAATTGATGGTTGAATCAAATCTAGTTACGATTGATGTTAATAATGTTGAAACTCAAGAAGTCCTAATCACTAGTATTGAGAGGCAGCCATGGTATTCAAATGTGGTTTACTTCCTAAAGAATGCCTCATGCCCAAAAGGTATGACACACAAGCAGATGAGAACATTAAAATTAAAATCATAGAAGTATGTTCTTATTCGGGGAGACCTGTATTGGAGGAACATTGATGGGATGCTACTGCTTTGCCTGGATGAATCCCAAGCTGAGAAGGTTCTGAAAGAGATGCACAATGGGGTGTGTGGATGCCACTATTCAGCTAAGACTACTATTGATAGGATAATCAAAGCAGGGTATTATTGGCTAGCTTTGTTCAAGGATGCTCATAAATATGTTAAAAAACGTGATCCTTGTCAAAGGTTTTCTTCTAAAATAAAGTATGATGGTGCTTTGCCTTGGAATTATATTATAGTTGAAGCCCCTTTTGTTCAATGGGGCATTGATTTTATTGGAGAAATAATAGAAAAAATCAAGTAGGGGTCACAGGTGGATCTTGGTGGCTATAGACTATTTCACCAAGTTGATTGAAGCGATACCTACCAAACAAGCCACTAGTAAGGTAGTCATTAATTTTTTGATGGATAATATAGTGACAAAGTTTTGTGTGCTAGCTAAAATAGTCATGGACAATGCTATGTGCTTCAGGTTTGAGGAAGTTACAAAGTTCTATGCTAATTATGGGATTATTATGTCATACTCTTCACCATACCACCCATAGAGAAATGGCCAGGCATCCTCAACATCATCAAGGAGATCCTAGATTAAAGGGATTGGGATCAAAAGCTTAGCTAAGCTTTATGGACTGACTGAGTGACTGTAAAAAAGGCCATTGGTATATCCCCTTTTGAGCTGGTTTATGGAGTGAAAGTCACATTACCTGTGAATAATTTGCTTCCAGTTTACCAATTTTTGCAGATTAAAGAACTAGAAATGTTTGAACCCATGCAAGAAAGAATGATTCAGTTGGTAGAGTTGGAGGAAATGAGGACTACAGCCCAAAAAAGGAATATGAAACTTGAAGTACAGTCAAAGTACCTTTTTTGATAAAAGGACTAGTGCAAGAAAGTTCTAGATTGATGACATGATGTTGCAGTGGAATGCAAAAGACCAAGACAAAGGCAAGCATAAGAAATTTGAACCACTGTTGATAGGCCCTTTAATTGTTTGTGATATCAATGGAAAGGATTCATACTTCTTGCAAATAATGAATGGTGAAGTACAAGAATTTCCAGTGCATGGACAATTCATGAAATATTACTTCTCTTGATCTATTTCAATCGATGCACCGTAGTTGTATGTTGTATATATTTTAGTTTTTCTTTCATTAGGATTTTGTTGGCCTGCGTTGTAGAGTTTTTGCTAGATTCTTGTGATGGTCTTGTGTCCAACCATCCCTAGTAAGAGCCACTATTGGGGCCTATAAAATATTGAGGGTTTAGAGTTTTTTCTTTTTCATGATAAGATTTAGAAAAATTAAACCTTTGTAACGCATTATTTTAATTCATATTGAATTGGAACCCTTGAACCTTTTTGGTTCAAGGTTCAAGGTTCAACCGTTTCTCTTGCATGAGTCATGGCTTTGTAATGTTTTTTAATAAGTAACTGAGAATGTGTTATGTCAGTTTTGAACCATTTGCAAATTGGTTCAAGGTTCAAGGTTTAAGCTATTGGGACTCATAAAAATTTGAGTATTTTGGGAGGCCCATTTCAAAATTTTGCATGTGCACTTCGTTCTGGCGTGTTTCTAACAGTTTTAAATTTTTGCCTTATCGACAAAACCTACCTTGATCGATAGGACTCACCTTGATGAGGTTGCAGGCGGTATGTGTGGTGTTATCAGGTATCGGGTGGAGCGGTTTCATGCTATCCTGACCACCCGATGACATGGTGCAAGTGGGGGAGATATACACCGGTGACATCGACCATTGGAATAGAACAATATATTGCTACCCGATGACCCGATGGAACATCATCTGGAGTGCGATAAGTCAATGGCCATTGGAGGTCAAGTTCTGAATTTATCTCGATGACCCAATGGAAAGGCCCAGGCATCATCCATTTATCACATATTGGCCCCGGGGAGGAGAATTTCAGTATTTAAAGGTAAAGCCCCATACATATTAAGTTTCAAAGCTTACGAGCTTTTGGCAAGTAGTAGCTCAGAGGTGGTGGGCCCCCTGCACACATCTCAAAGCACCCAAATTTTATAGTGTAAAGGCAAAATAACCAGTGAGCAAGTCAAGCATATCAATAGTGATCACAAAAGATCTAACGGATGTCACTATATCGCCACGTGAAAGTGCCCGACTGTTAATAGTCGTGACTTGGCGATTGATGAGGTGGCAGACAAGTGGCAGACATGTGGTGAAATTGTGCCACAAGAGAAAGCCACTCAGGAGAGGCTAATGATCAAGTAGATCATTGAAATCCAATGGTAGATCCAAGGCAGATCAACGGTGGGGTGAAATTTTGGGGCTAACCATGACTGTCATTGTACCATGGTTGTGAAGTGCCTGAAATGAATACCCTCATGACACGTGGTGGAGCCAAGGTGGACTCTGAGAAAATCATGAGGTGCCAAGTGGTGACATGCAGCTAATGAGGTGGAAGGTCTAGTGGTAACACGAGGAAGACAGGTGGTGAACCAGAGGTGGAAGGTCTAGTGGTAACACGAGGAAGATAGGTGGTGAACCAGAGGTTGACAAGTGGCAGGCCTGACTAGATAGGTGGAGTCCAGGAAGATCTTAGAATGAATCCAGAGGTGCCACATGGTGACACCATGGCATAGGTGAGAGCCATTCAGAGAAGGTAAAGTTCTAGTGGGTTAAGAAGATCTAATGGCCAAGCAAGATGATCCAACGGTTGCCGCCATGTTGGGACATAAAAATGATCGCCAATATCCCCTTCGACTTGGTGACAAAGTATGTGCAAAAAAGAGATTAGGGACCCAATTCAAGTGGCAAGTACAAGGTCACAGGTAGATGGGCCCAAAGGAAAATTAGGATGTGACACGTGTCTGGCTCACCAGAAGAGAAAGTGATAAAGGGAGCTGCTCAGGTGAGGTAAAGGTCGGGGAAGTCAAGGTTGATCAATGGTGATCCAAGGAAGATCAATGGCTGTCGCCAAGTCACAATGAAAAGTTGCTCAGTGGCTAATGACAGTGACTTGGCAACCAAGTGGTGGGGTCCATTTCTAAGTGGATTACTCAGAGAAGTTAAAGGGTGTGCTAGTTTTCCATGATCGGATGGCTGTCACTATACCGCAATGGAAATACATCCAAACTTTAAATGCTGCAACATGGCGACTAAAGGAAAGGTGCTCATAATCAAGGTTTTCCTGGTCCGTTGGTGCCAAATTTTAAAATATTCAAAAGAATCAATGATATATATATATATATATATATATATATATATATATATATATATATATATATATATATATATATATATATATATATATATATATATATATGTGAATACCATTAGATATTGTTCAAAGTGAAAATTTGGTGAGAGGTATTCAAGGTGATGTACAAAGAACATAATGGTGTGTGACTATGTGTTTTCTTAGATAAGAACTCATCAATGCTCTGACACAAGATGATACACTAGTATTATGTGGCTATCGGTGGTTGCAACCAATTTTGGGAGATAGGAGCCTTCCCTTTTGGCTACTTTCCAACTGAATGACCAGTGAATTAATGAAGCATGCATCCCAGGAAGAATGTTTGGTTTCTCCCTCAACTGCAACAGCACAACAATGTAACTTTCAGAGTAAATGAATATTAGGGGAATATTTTTCTTCTAGGTAGTCCAAAGCTTGTTGCATCCTAATTTCTATAAAAGGATACTATGGCTACCTAGAAAAGGGACACAAATTTTTTAGCTAAACTGTGGCAGAATTAATACAAGCTTTTGTCTTAGCAATTTATGAGTCAAATATGAAGTACTTGTAACCTTCTGATAGAGGAATGAAATATACAGTCTAGAGAATTTAAATTCAGATTTGTAATGTCTTTGTGTCATTGTACTGGTATTCATTCCATTTAAGTAATCAAGGATCACTTATTTGAATGAACTACTAGGCATCTAATGAAGTTGTTTTTAGTCATTTTCTCAGGGAGGAAAATATAAATATACTTTAAACAAAGTCATTGATATCAATACTTTTGTTGTGGATTTGATGATGAAGTCTGGTGCAGATTAGGACTCTGTATATGTCAAGTATATTTAGAGTTGATAGATCAGGAATTTGTGATTTGTGTATTAGTTTCTCTTGTCAGGCTGCATTCTATTATAGATGACTCTGTTGCCCAGATAAAGCACTGGTTTACTTGTTGGGTTTTTGGATGCATTTTGTGATCCTTTTCAAAAGACAAACAACTTTCCATTTAGGTTTAGTTGTACTGGTCAGTAAGGAAAATTTGCAGGAATTTACACTGGTTTTCTGCAAACCATTTAATATTTTTGTGAGAAACTAGTCTTAAAAGGGTTCACCTGCCCAAGATTTTTTAACCTTAATGTGTAGGAGGTTTCCTAAGTCTGGAACCTCATATTGTTGTATTTATTTGAAACTTTTGTTGTTCTCTTGCATTGCAGCACAAAGGCAGTAGTTTTCACTTTTAAAGAGAAGAAACATAAGTTTTCAAAATGGAGAACAACACCTCTTCCCTATTCTTCAGTTATTGTATAATTCTTTGATGTTGCCAGAGTAACTGGTTTAACTCTCTATTTTGGTAAAGGTGCTACCGGTTCAGATATAATCATTTCCACTACTGGTTCCTTCTCATAAACTCTTATTTGATTTCTATTCAGCTCATCTACTCTGACATTATCACTCTCCACAATTCTCTGCAATCTCTTGTTATAACATGGTGTAGGAGCACCCCAACAATGAAGCCCCTTTTCCATTTTCATGTTTGTAATAAAGATCCATTTTTGTAAGACCAATTGTCAAGATGGTACATTTATAAACCACTTGGTCAAACTTGGTCAACAAATCTATGGTAGATTAGGAAGAGTTAATTTTGTGTGTCTTGTGTGCTTAGGGTTCATTTAGAAAACTTTGGAGTGCAGGAAAATGCATAAATGGTTGATAGACCAAATGTTGCATAAAGTTATATAAGTTGCATTTTTGGTGTAACTTGTCTCGATAGAGTTGCCTTCTTGAAGAATTGTCATTGGGTATCGGTGTAGCTATTTTGAGCACCACTCGACAACCTGATGGAGCGGCAACATTCCGAAGGAGTTTTCATCGGGTATCGGTGTAGTAGTTGTGAGAACCACTCGATAACTTGATAGAAAAGCATGGAGAAGGAATTGACATCTAGGATCCAAACTACCCTGATGACCCGATAAGTCAGCACACTTGGAGTTTCGGCATCAGCCATCGGAGGAACTATTTTGGAGTCATCCTGATGACCCAATGGAAAAGCAGACTTGTGTCCACTAGTCATCAGGCATCGGCGAGCAGATGTTTGTGCTACCCCGAAAGAGTCGATGGAAAAGCGCACCACCTTGGTGACATGTCCTCAGGCATCAGATGGGGAGGGTTTGAGCTACTCTGAAGGACCTGATAGGAACACACTATTGGTAGAGTTTGTGATTGGGCATCAGGAAGCTTGTTTTTGGGTTAACCCGATGACTTGATAGAACTACATGAATTGTAAAGCTTGTCATTAGGCATCAGAAGGAATGTTTTTGACCTATGTCGATAACCCGATGGAAGTTACCAACCTGCCAGAAATGGTAACCGAAAGGGAATTTGGTCTCCCAACTCCTTCCAATGGCTAAACTAGTTTGAATTTCAGTTGAGGAAGTTGAAAGGAGGCATATATTAACATGTTTGAATCATTTTCAGAGGAGTGGCAGATGATTCAACAAATGTAATCAAACTTTTGGTGTGAACAAAATACAGTTGCAAGTTTCACAGAACATCCTTGCATTGTAAAATCAATAAGATATAATGGTAGGACCTGGGATGGGTGTGTAAATTTAGAAGTTGAGTAATTCCACTTGTTTCAATCAGCTTAGGATCTAGGTGGACACATCTGAGTCAAAAATTCTTCTGGTCTAGTCTGCCAACCAAGTTAAGGTAAAATCAGGGTTTCATCTAACAATGGCTCTAACTTGAGATTCCTGCATTGGACCACAATGGCCATTAGGGGAGTTCAAGTTGGAGTCATGTATGTTAAGACACTGGTAGTTGCAACCTCAAAGGTGTCATCACTTAGGTTCCACACCATACCCTAGGCCAAGCATGCCCATGTGCTTGGTCTTAGAATTAAGAAAGTAGGAGTGCAGAAAGACTTTAGGGGTGGAATGAACCAATCCAAGGTTGGATTGTGTATGTAGGAACATCCTCAGACCCGAAACAAATGACCATCTAGCCAAGTGTATTCATTTGTAGGTTGTTGCCCCAATACCAGACCTGATTACCCCTATTAGGCCTGTCTGGCCTAGACAGTTTAGAGGTGTGCAAGAGGAGTTGGAGCCTGTCCTTTTGGAGTCTAAAGGTACTTAATAAAGGGTACTCTGGTCTATAGTTTGTTTTCTTTATCCTTTGAAGAAGTTGAGGCTGTTTTGCCAAAAATAGTGTTTCAAGGGCTACAAACAGAAAATAGTTTGGTTTAATAGTCAAGCTGCATTTGGGGTGTTGTGGATCTAGGAGCTATTAGGGATCAACTTGGTTGATCAAAACAAGTCTAAAACAAGATAGGGGAACCCTGTTCACTCCCTAAACCGAAGGGTTTGAGTAGTACCATGTTTGGCTAATTTGTCTTATCAGCCATTAGCCTTAGCATGCTAAGTAAAGCTACATTGTTCATTGGGTCAGAGTGAATAAGGGTGTTATCACTATTTAAAAAATGGGTTTTCTTTTCCCATAATTGGCTAAGTTTTTGAAATTTTGAGTTAGATGCACTATCAACTACTTCAAGTCTGTGTTAAGTCCTAAAGGGTTTAGGGTTTCAATTTTAAAATGCTCAATGTTTGATCAAAAAACCCTCTAGTTTATATTCCTTCGTTACTTTATCCATTTAAGTAATGGGTCTTGGGGTCATAAGATTTGTCCCCCCATGTCATTTGCCTAGGCGGTTATTGAATTAATTGTAAAAATTTAGGCCTTATGTCTTTTCTTCCTAATGTTGTCGGGCCCAGTAAGTTGCATGCAACTCTCAGATGGATCTATGGTTTTTGTTATTTCGTTAGGCAAAGTTGCGCATGGTTTAACACTCACAAAATGGCGAAAGGGAAAAGTGTGTTCAATGGCGCATTTGGTCCGGTTTAAAAGGGCTTCATCTCATTCAAAATCTAATGGCTGGCATTATTTCACAGCCAAAACTTGCAAGTGAAATACCTTTCATGAAATGGTGAAAGCGTTTGGTGGCACCCTGCAGTGAAGACATTCCAAGCGACTAAAAGGTGATCAAGTCCAATCTGATCTGACGGTTCACGTTGTTTCATGGATGATAGATGCTTGAAGGTTATGCCCCATGAAATAGCGAAAAGTTTTTTCGGTCTGCGAAAAGGGAGTTTTATAAGAGCATAACAGATGCGCAAGTCTCATTTGATCTGATGGTTAGTGCAGCTTCGCAGGAGGAAAATGCTTGATAGTTAGCTTTTGTGAAGTAGCAAAATGACATGGCACTCCAAGCAGGTAGTCCAGTTGGTCAAGATGGTGAATAAGATGATGGCACGTGGCAGAAGGTCAAAATAGTCAGCAAGTCGGGTCTAAGGATTAAAAGGTGGGTCCCAGTAATGAGTCATGCCACGGGATAAGAGGTGACCTGGTAGATACAGGTGGCAAGGATGAGGTGGAATCCGATGTTCTCTCAGCAAATGAAAGGTTGACATGTCAGTTTAAAGGTGACTAGATGCCAGGTGGATGGAGTTTGAGTTAGAGGGCCCATGTCTGTCAAATTCAGTTAAGTTGTTAAGCATCGAGCAAGTCAAATATAATCTAATGGCCCATGTGAATTCACAATGGTAAAGTGCTCATGTTTTATGCCCTGCGAAACAGCGAAAAGGTTTTTGGGCCCTAAAGATAGATAAAGCATGAAGTTAAAAAGGGATCAACTTCATTTTGATCCAAGGGCTCGTGTTGTTTCATGGTTGTGAACCAACTGAAGGATATGCTTCATGAAATAGCGGAAGGAAGAGAAGGTTAGTCCAAGTGTAATTCTAGATGGTGACATGTCAATTAACATGTGGTTTCAGAAGAAGGAAAGGGCCCACCAAGGTGTAACCGACAGTTATAAGGGAAAGACACGTGGCTGATGTTAAACTAAACTCGAAGAGTTTTCCAAAGCTAATGGTTGTCTGCCACATGGTATTCAGTAACCAATGAAAGAGTGGTGTAAGTAAAGCAAGCATAAAGGTCTCCCTTAAAGGATGGTCATCTCCGATTTGATCCAACACTTCGCATTGTTTCGTGGTCCAAAGTTGAAAGTGATTTAAGCTATACGAAATAGCAAAAGACCGTTAGTAGTCAAGATAAAGGCACGGTTAATGAAGAAGTTGATGGTCCTGATAAGAGTTAAACGTTGAGCAGTTAAAGTTCCATCTAACGCCTAGTGCAGCTTCGTGAAAGAAAAGTGCTCAGAGGATAAAGCCCATGAAATGGCGAAAAGGAGGTAGGGCCCGGTGCTAAGGCAAAGCTGTTAAGTCAGTGTAAAGACCGATCGAGTTTCATTTGATCGGACAGTTGGCGTGATTTAATTTAATGAAATTGCTCGAATGTTATGCTCTGTGAAATAGTGAAAGAGTGAAAGGGAAAAATGTGCAGGTATGTTGTGACCCATTGGAGAGAAAAATTCAAATTCTCTCATGAATTCAATTTTGAAGGGATGGCTGAAGCATGCGGTATCAATGTCGTAGTTAAGAGCCTGAGTACCATATATGATCTCGTATCAATTGAGTGAAGGTATCATTCCAAAGAATTGTTGCAGAGGAGCAGTTGCAGAGCTATTTTCTTCAAATACAAAGCAAATTCATTCAATTGCAGAGCGGATTCCTTCAAGCTAAAAACAATTTTTCTTGCACTCTTGTTTGGCAATTTCTTGCTAGTGTGTTTTAATTGAGGTCTTGATTTGTCACAAAACCAGTTGGGGGTAGTAGCTAAACTGCATGCATATTTTAAGATGGCACCTAAGAGAGAGTTCTCAGGGAAATTTAATTACCAAGAAAGGGCCATTTGTGATGATTTTCTCGAACAGTTGACATTGTCAACTAATCAAGCATCAAAAGTGAAAGAAATAGTGCCAAGAGCTCCTCATTTGAAGATAGGAGAAGGGTTATATGACAAGGGTAACTAGTTGAGAGACCCACAGGTTGGGTTGTCTGGGTTGGGGTTGTTCAAAGTTGGATTTGGCATGAGAAATTCCCCAGCCCAGCAGAATAGTATCTGGGAGTTAGATGTGGGAAAATTGGTAGTTCCAAGAGTATTCATGGATATGGATCTCTTGACTTATATTGCGCACAACTATGATCCAGTCACAAGAAGAATTAGGGATATAAATGGGAAATCCCTCATTGAAATAAATAATGAGGAATTCAGAAGTGCTTTTGGGATTAATGAGTTTACCAATTTCCAAGAGCCTATTAATTTCAAATCACTAGCTCAAGTATATAGTGCATAGAGGAACAACCTTAGAAATGGGCCTCTTAAGGAATTTTTTGTGAAGATAGGTGGGTTGACAGTTGTAGGACCCAACACTGAAGAGCCCTTCTCAATGAATCTTTTCAGCCTTAGGGCTAAGGGATTGTACTGGTCACTTTGCCAGATCTTAGGAGAGGATGTTGAAGCAAATATGCCCAATCACTACATGCTAATGATTGCTCAGATTTTGAATCCTTCTCTTGCAGTAACCTTTGATTATGCTTCCTTTATTACTAATGTTATCCATGAAGTGTTGATAGGAATAAAGAATGGGAAGGTTGATAGGCCTTTTGGATGGTATTCCCTCCTCATGCATCTATTTTTATTCAAAGGTGGTGATTATTTTGCAAGTGGAATGGACCTTATAAAAGAGAAAGATGGAGAAAAGATGCCAGTGCAATTATGGAGTATAGTGCTGTCATGGGACAAAGATGATGCTAGTTTCTTAAAATTAGATAAATGTTTTGCATCAAAAGTTAGGACTCTCCTCTATTCAGAAAATCCAAGAATCTCCAAGGTTCTTTTGGAATTTATTAGACCAAAAGAATTTGTAGAAAATATAAAAATTGTTCATAATTGGGGTGATATTTACTTATACCCTATCTCCATAGTTTTCAGAGTATTTGGTTTCAGAGGCACTCCATTTTTATTTCCCTATTAGGTCCCTCTCAAAGTGGGAACTACAGAAATCCTCAGACAAATTGGTAGTGTGCAAGAAGTAGAGCTAACAGGCAGGGGTAAAGGGACTATTTTCCCTACGGTTACTACAGCCCACCAATTTGTAATAACCAACGGAGGTTGGAATTGTTTTGAGGATTTTCTTAAACCTTATCATTTGTCAACTGCAGTGTCCAGGTTTTTTGATCCTGAAGACTTCTTTAATGGCATACTTAGAAAGAGAGCAGTGTGCAGAGGTAGACCCCATTAGTTCCAGTTTCCTAAAGACCTCATTAGAAATGAGTTTAATCTAGATGAGCAGGAGCTGAGGAAGGAAAAATGGGTGGCTTATAAAAAGGCCTTAGATTTTGTACATCAGTTTGATACGAGCTATGACCCATTGTCTAGCTTTTTCCCTTTTGAGGAGAAAATAAAATTCCTAATTCTTTGCTTTGAGGATGTAATGCAGACTCTGAAAGAAAAGAGGGAGGTTATGGTTGAAAACAACCCTGAAAAGGCAAGAATGGTTCTAAGTAGGTCTGCCCCCACTAGAGAAATCCCTCCTGGTGACTATACATTGCACAAGAAGTCTAATTATAGTGTGCTAATGCCTACAGTAGGGGAGCCCTCTACCTCTAAAGGAAAGAGGAAGATAAAAGATGTCATTGACATCTAAGAGAGCCCAAAGAAGTAGAGAGTAGGAAGAGAAATACAATCTGATCAACCCTTGTATTCTCCATCCCAATCCCCTATTCATATAGGAGATGAACATGCAGCAACTAAGCAACTGATACAGTTAGGTAGCCTGGGAGAAATAGCCTACACATATGATGAAGTAGAAGAGGGAATGCTAGGAGAGCCCCTTGCTACTGAGATGAACATCACTACCAATGAATTCAAGGGCCAGCAGTGGGATCCTGAGATCAAGAAGGCCATTGAGGACTTCTTGGCTGACAATAACTTTGTTACATCAGGAGCGTTTATGCAATTTGTATGGAAGAAAAACATTGACAAATACAATGCAAGATGTGAGAAGAGAAAAGGTGAGCAACCTCATAAAGATCCTACCATGGTTGAGGAGGAAATAAAGAAAGAAATGATGGATGAGTTTAAGACCATCACTCCTGAGCAAGGAAGAGATATGGTGGCACAAGTTGGAGTACTCATTCTACCCAAGTGGGACATAGCAGATGCCTTTGTATTGGAGGCAGTGAGAAAAGAAACTAAACCCATGGAGGGAATCACTTTAAGCAAAGACAATGCTGCATTGGTCATGTGGTCCCTCAAAAGAGATGAAAATAGGAGAAATAAGGACACCCCAGGGTCAAGTTACCTTGGTGGATTGATAGTAAAAAGAGTACAAAACACAAGGGTGGTGGAAGCTGCTAGCACTGTGCTAGAAACTGCAAAGTTTAGTGTTGTAGTAGCAGAAAGGGAAGCCAAGGAAAAAGAAGACCTCCAAGTCAAGTTGGAGACAATTTTGAAGGCTTACAATAGTGCTAAGGAAGAGGTAAGGGGTAAAGATAGCATCATTGCTAAGCTGCAAGGCTAGTTGATAGGACAGTACCATCAAGGTGAGTCTTCAACACTGATGATCTCCTTTTCTCCTACAAGACCTCCACCTAACAGCCCCATTATTCAATTCGCACCATCTCCAGCACCTTCTAGTTCTCAAATGATCGAGATCAATCCCCAAGAATTGGAGAATTTAAAACAAGCTCAGGCCTTGTATGCCAAGAAGTATGAAGAAAGAGTAAGGGCCACCATTTCAAGTTTTGCAGACACCATGAGTGCCTCACTATTGTACAACAACATAAGCAAGATTTTAGATATGTGGAATGAGCTTAATGGAGATAAGGCCATTTTGACACCTATTTTTGACAAGTGGAAGACTAGAGTAGGATTTGGAGCTTATTTGTGTATCTTATGATGATGCAGGGGCTGATCCTATCATCAAATCCACTTGTGACACCACAAAGGATCTAATAAAATTAGCAGAAGGGATAGACAATGCTGACAGGAAGATCAACTTGTACAAAAAGGAATACACTGATCAGGTTTTTGAATTGCTCCCAGGAGTTTTTGTCAGCCCGAATCAATTAAAGGACAAACAAGTGTGGCTTAAGGAATTAGAGGCCAAATTGTCAGCTAGAATAAAAGGAATTGTTGACTTAGATGATGCTTCCTTTTTTGTTGCAACAATTCAAGAGATAGAGAGAATCAAATCTCATTACTGTTTTCTCAATTCAGAGGTTAACAAGATGAGGAATTCATGGAAAAGGTTAACCAAGGCTAAAGAAAAAGTGATTAGTTTCACATGGTCGGTTGATGATTTATACAACACATGGATGATAAAATATGCCATCCAGGATGTAGAGTAGTTAGAAGGTGCTCCTGAACAGTTAGAAGAGGTTGCAACCAGACAACAAGTAGAAGAAGCTACAGAGGTCGAAAAGGACTTGTAACTGTGAGGCCCTACCCCGATTCAGTTTGACATTTTCAGTTATTTGCATATTGAGACTATTATGGATGCTTTATTTTATGCACTATGGACTTAGAACACATATGATACCATGATTTGGACCGCACTGACATTTGTTGATGTTTTATTTCATGCATGATGATTATGGAACCTTAGATATGTTACTAGAATAGAATTACATTATGATGGTGAATGTCATTTGCAGGATTTTATTTTGATGAAAGAAAAATGATGCATATTTATGAATGGTTCAATTTTGGGAAATTATGTTGATTGTTTATGTGAAATTGAATGTGAAAACAAATGAGATATTGAATTATTGTTGCCTAATGTATGAGTGTTTGAATTGCAATGGAATCCATGTATTTGAGTATGAATAATTGTGATTATTTGGAGTTACTAATGTGTTAATTGAGATGCGCAGGAAATTTATCCATGTGACCATGGAATTTATGGAGAACCAAGCCTAGACCAATGTGCGTTTGTTAAGCCGGGAGTTGTCTATTTGGAGAGACAACACCCCGCCCCTTGTAATGTATTTTATTGTGATGTGTATAATGCTTGAATGTAAAATTTAATTTATATGTAATTGTGTAATCCTTCAAGAGACCAATTTTCCATGTGTGATTTTTATATTTTATTTTTGTTGTGTCACTTGACACATGTGCTGATTAAGTGTCATTGAGTTGACTTGTCTCTTGGAGGGAGTTTTGTTTCTACCAAAGTCATTCAAAAACATGAGTGTGGTCCCAAATTTGTCTTGGGTAGGGAGTCATGGGAGTGGTCAACTCATGCTTGACCCGTAGGTAAACTTCAGTGGGGTTTCCAAAGGGTTTAATGGACTCCTAGGGTAAGTTTTTAGGCTTTTCCAAAGGTCCTAAGGGTATACCTATGGGTTAGGGGTGTTTTGCAACATGTGGCTTCTCCCATGTGACTATGAAGTCACTTCAAAAAGTGATAATTCCAAGATGCACGAAAATTGAACTTAGAAAGTTCTCCCTAGGATAGAGAACCTTCCCTTTAGGAGTCAAACTCTCTTCCCCATCTTCTTCCACCTTTTCCCTTTCCAATTTTGGTAGTGTGTAAGAGTTTGGGAAGGGCAACCAATGGGAACTCACACCTCACCCAAGGGGTTGGGAAGTGTGTGAGAGGCCTTCTTAGGCAAGAATTTGCAAACTTAGTGAGTAATCACCCACTCTCCTTTTTGGGAGATTTTGCTTGTTTGGAAAAAGATAGTAGGAGTTGACATTTTTAGTGGAATTTTTGGGAGAAAAGATAGTGGAAATTGGGCAGCTCATCCCCAACTAAAGTTAGCAAACCTTTTGGCAGAATTAGGTTGGTTACTCTCTTCTTTCTCTTATTATGTTGAAAATGATAGTCATGTTGTTTTGTAACAAGAAAAGAGTTGCTTGAAAGATTGTGTTTTTAAGAAGTTTTTGTGTTGAAGTAAAATGTATAGTTTTCCTTTCTATGTGTTTGATGTGTTTCTTGTTGTTTTTGGGAGTGTCCAAGATCTCCTATCCTTGGGAGGGTAGGAAGATTCTTGGGGTGGAAGGAGTTTGACAGCCATGGGTGAGAGGCTCTCCTTATGGAGAGTGTTCTCAAGGGAGTCCTTGGTGACCCTTGATGCATAGCCTTGTGTATGCATTTGGGGGTCATAAGGGGAGCATATATGGCCTTGAGCCTTTTTGGGGGGCATAAGGTTTGTGAAATGTTTGGGTTGCATTTGTGTTGCCATGAGGTGGCTAATGTAGTGTTGTTCTTTTGGCATGCATTCTCCCCATTGGTACATGGTCCACTTCCACCCATGGAAGAGTCACCATGAAAGTGGTGAATGTGAAGCTTGGGAAGGGGAAATTTGATTGTAAATGTGTTCCTATGTTCTTAGTGGTTTTGTGTGTGTGTAACCCGTCTAGTGCTTGGTTCTCCAAGCTCGGGGGTGGCTTCTAGTAAGCCTAGGCTGGGAGGTGAGCTTCCCATGGTCAAAAAAAAAAAATGTTTTATTGCAGGTTGCATGGGAATGGAAAGAAGAAAAAAAAAAAAGAAGAACAAAGTTGTTGTTTAATGTTGCAATATACTCTCTTTGGGAGCTGTAAATGAAAAGAAGAAAAGAAGTGGGCTAGATAGTGTTTATTTACATGGGAAGAAGGATGTTTGTAGGCATCAATAGCTTGTAAAAGAAAGAGAAGGACATTGTGTATTTATATTCAAAAAAAAATAATGTAGCAATGTATTTCTATTATCAAAAAAAAAAGGGGAAATGTAGTTGTTTTAAACTTCAAAACTTCCTTGTAACCATGCTCATTGTATTTAAATCTGTTAAAGAAATACATGATGTTTTCACTATTTTAGTTGGTTGCAAATGAGAGAATTAGTGTATTAGATTGTATGAAAATCTTGTGTTTAATAAGGAAGGAGAAGTAGAAGAATATTATTTTTCTTGTTTCTGCAAATAGATGAAACTAGGTTGCTGAAAACAGTCCATTATTTACCTATTTAATACTGCAAAGGAAACTTATTAAAAAGTCTTTTATTTTGATGTTCATTGCAGAAAATAAAACTGGTTAGATTAGTTCCTTTCTTTCAAAAATACATTTAGTTTTTTTAATATTTATAGCCTTCTAAAATGGATTTGAACATTTTGTTTTAAAAAAAAAATATAATAGGCACTGCCCTGTTAATACTATATGACAGCATGATAATCTTGTGAAACCAGCCTTTTCAAAGAATTATATATGTAAAATTAAAATATATATATATATATATATGTATATATATATATAAATAAATATATATATACACATATATATATATATAAAAAGGATTTTTATTTTGTAAATACATCCTGTTCATCCCTCAAGAAATCATCCATAATGCCTTATATATATATATATATATATGTGTGTGTATATATATATATATACACACATATTTATATATATATATATAATTTATTTATTTCTTTAAAAAAAAAAAAAAAAAAACTCTGCCAGTTCCCTGCACATAAATCTGATACAGAACAAAGATTTAATGATATACTCATAAAAAAAACATGCATATATATATATATATATATATATATATATATATATATATATATATATATATATATATATATATATATATGTGCAGGTATATACATCGTATTTGGCAGACCTTATTAAACCCTGTTCCAAAGAAAAACCAGAACGTATATATATATATATATATATATATATATATATATATATATTTCGTTATTTATAACTATTAATAAGCGGAGCATAATTTAAAAACCCCATGTTAGCACCGAGGGTTAAAAGAAAATATAAAATAAAACGCATTGTACATAACAACAGCGGAGGGTGCTCGCGCCCCGCGCGGGCCGCAGCCTTGGGCGGCGGCGCCCACAGGCTGCGGAACCCGCAGCCCCTGGGCGGCGACGTCCAGGGCCTGCGGGTGCCGCAGCCTGGGCGGCGCTGCCCGTAGCCAACGGCAGCCCCCGCTTTCCCTTGCTCTTTCGCAGTCCGCGCAGTGGTGTGTGTGTTCGCCGCCACTCCAAAACCCTCGCTGCCTCCTTCGCCTCGTCTGCCGCTCCTCCCTGCACACAGCACACGCAGGGGTAAAACAAAATGAAACAAAAAAAAAAAAACTCAAGTGTTATTTGCGTCGCCCTAACCCTAGTTCGGGTTAGGGCCAACGCCACATAAGTTTTAAATGTATAGAAATGTGTGTGTGCGCGTGGAGGGGTGGGGGGGGGGAAAGTTACTTTCAAAAAAAAGAAGATAGATGTATCATTCCCCCTTCCTTCTTTTCGGGATTATAAATTAAAAAAAAAAAAAAGAGAAACTCATATGTATGAGGTTTATAGATATATATGTGAATAATTGTATAAAATATATGTATATATAAATATATATATATATATAATTATACATGTATATATATATATATATATATAATTATACATGTATATATATATATATATAAGCACCCATAGAGAAATACCTAATAGAGACCGAGTTCGTTAATTGTTAAACTAAGACTTGCAAGGACTTTTATAGGGGAGGATTTAAATTCCAAAAGGGATTTAATTACTTTATTTAACGGAGATCATAAATCGATTAGGTAATGTTATTTTTATTAATGAATTTGAAGAATGGCTTATAAGGAGATTTTAGGATTCTTGGGTAGATTAGAATTTAAGTAATAATTAGGGGTGTATACTCTAAGATAGTTGTAGGGCCAAGAGGGCCAATTAAATCCAAGGCTATAAAGTATCTTTATACCATGGGGTTATATTTTAGTGAAGTGTATTTTTATGGCGATGTTAACTAACTTAAAATCCTAGTGGATAAGAAGATAAGAGAAAATTTTAAAACGCTTATATCAATCGTTGTATTAAGAATTCTAATTTATTATTACTGCAGCTTAGTGATTACCCCCTTTGGGGAAATATTCAGCTCGTTGGTAACTGAGTAAACCTAGTTACTAGATTGAATTTAATTACCCGATTGACACAATGTAATTAAGACCCAACCAAAGATGCATTATTTAATTAAGTTAGTCGCTCTAAGTGGCATTATTTTAATTTAGTTAGTCGGTAATTAGTTAAGTATTTTAAAAAAAAATTTCCCGTTCGTGCCCAAGAGTGGGCATGACAGTAACCATTTTTGTAAAAGATCTTGTAACTTCTTCTTGACAAGCAATAATTGTAAGAAATTCTCCTAGGAAAGTCTGAAGCTATGTGCATCCATATTGTTATAAATGGATACTAGGACTAGTGAAAAAATGATCGCAAAGAATTGTAAGAAAATGCTACAGAAATTTATCTGAGCTTTTCCAAGTTTTAATGGAGAATATTCGAAGGTTTCTTGTAATACTTTTTTGAAGAAAATATCAATATACAGACCATTAGTTTTGAGTAAAAACTTTGTGTTGTCTTCATATGTGTTTGCATGTGTTTATTGTTTCACTCTAAATAATCTAGGGTTATTTCGTTTGAATAGGGGTTGTAAGGCAACTTTTAGTAGGTGTGTTTCTTAGCTTTTCTCTTCAGGAGGGAAATTAAATATGCGGGGATCACTTCTACCAGTAAATTCCTTGTGAGATATTTTGAATCTTGATGAGAATAGTTTACTTTGGTATGCATAAATTCTTATATGTGTCAGGCATATATAGGGATCTACAGATGCCAAACTAATGGGATATGTATAGATATTTGACTGTGAGAGTGTTTTTTGAAACTTAGATGACTCTGTGACCTTGGATAAGGCACTGGTATAGATCAAGGTTGTCTATTACATGTTTTGTAGGTCAAATACTGAATATGAGTATAGTTTTCATTCCTTTGTTTCAGTAAGTTTTAAGGTGATTAGATCCACTGGTTTTTTGGACTGGTTTGTTGTGGATTTATCTTTTTAAAGTGTGAATTTAGTTCACAAAGGTATACCCACCTTGACTCTGAGTAGGTCCGAAGTGTAGAAGGTTAAATCAAACCTTGTCATATGTTGTCCTAGAGTTTCATTCCCTTTAATATCTCTTCTGCACAGAGTTATCATATTATTATAAGGGTATTGAAGTGAATCAAATTTTGAAGAAAACAAAAGTGGTGACTCTGCTGGGTAATAAATGAATTGTTAAAAGTTTCTAGTTAAGAAAGACTTAATTCATATTGTGGTGACCTAGATGGGATTTGGCACATTAAGAATCCAGAAGCAGATTTTGTGCTTAAATTTATAAAGAAAATCATTGTGTTTGTGGAATTGCAGCATTTCATTCTATGCTTGTTTTCATAATTCTTGTATTCTTGTGGGTGGCGACTCTGTTATCTTGGAACCAGTCCTTGTGAAGTACAATAAGAAAGGAAAACGAGCATAATGCAAGGAAGAAAAAATGCTAGATCATTCATGAAGAATCATCCTCGTGAAACTTTGCAAGAGGGTTTGCCAAAGTAGTCACGAAGAGGTCAGAAGAGATCAGTGTTACACGAGCCATCAAATGTTGTTTGGGTACAAAAGAATAATAATACCAGTAAGATGCCTGATCGACCTGTTTATTGAAAGTCTAATTCTTCTTCCATAGATTCTGAACATGATATATTAGGTTTCCATTCAGGATTGTTTTGAAATATTGATAATGCATATGCTTTAATTCAAGATTTATCCCATGTTAGTGTCTCTACAAGAGATAGGACCAGTTCAAACACAATTAGACACTTTGTGCCTAGAACAATCGATGGAAACATTAGTTTGATTGACATAGATCAAGTCAATATATCTGATTCTGAGGAAAATTTCCCTGATGAAGATAAAGTGTCCCAAGAGATTGAAGATTTGAATAGGAGAGCTCACCATTTAATCTCGCTAAGAGCCCAAAAGGAAGCGAATAAGGAGAAGGAAGTCAAAGCTAAATTAATGGAGAGAGATAGGCTTCTTAGACAAATAGTTGACCTTGAAGTGCTAGCTAAGGAAAAAGACAAGAGTGATGAAGAGGGCCTTGTGATCAGAGAAATTCTAATCCCCAAAACCAAGCAATCATATAGGTCAGTAGTCCAACCAAACAGGGAAGTATTTAGTGATTCTCAGCTTCCTAGGACTAATGTATATAAAGGAAAATAGAAATGGGTAGATGATGGAATCAGATCTAAAAGTGCAGAGGAGATTTCTCATAGGTTGTCAGCACATGAGAGAGAAATGGAAAGAATGAGGAAAGAAAAGGAGGATTTACAAATGGAGTTAGAGAAAGCTAAGTTGGAAGCAGCCAATCAGGAAGTCAAAAGAAAAATTAGTTATCTAAAAGCTCCCCCTATCACATTTCCATCAAAAGACCTTAGTAAGCCTGATCCTTAGCAAATTTCCCTTCCCCCAGTTAAAATTCAACCTACAGTGCCTGCTAATATAGCATCAGTGAGTCAAATCCCTGTGAATAGTCAGCATACCCAAATATCCCTATGAATGGGCCACATTCTCCTCATCAATGTGCAGTAGCTCAAGCCCTTGAAGAATCTATGAGACAAGAAGCGGAGCCTGACATTAATATGTTTGAAACTATTATAGAAAGTGATGAGGAGTCCATAAAAAGTGAATATAGTGATGTGTTGGATAATGAAAGGTTTGTTCAAGGACAACTAACCTTGGATTGGCATCCTACATTGAATGTGGTAACAATTGAGGATGAAGAAGTTCATCTTAGAAGGCCTAGTGAGGAAGAAGTTAAAAGTCTCACTAAAGCTGCCATTGCCAAAGCAAAACATAATTATAACTTAAGAAGCACCAATAAGGACACTGACCAGGGTGCACCTGGTTGCATGTCCATAAAAGAGGTTACTCAAAAGGGGGCAGCAAGAAGTGCTTCTACTGTTCTTAAGATTGGTCAAGAAAAGAAGGAACAGGTCAAAGATGTACCCAAGAGTACATATACTAATGATATACAAGGAGCTGCCATAGTAAAAAAGGCAAGTCAGCTCAAGACAGAAAGAGTTAGAGCTAATACTAAAATAAGCAATAGTTCTACATTTGACATGGCTCAAGCTCTTACTCAAATGAAGGTCACTGTCCCATTAGTAGAATTACTAAAGATTAAAGAACATAGGGATGCAACTTTGTCTTTATTTTCTAGTATACCTAACAGTGACACAGTCCTACCCACCAGTTCAGCTAGAAATGGAAAGGATCAAGAATTCCAAACCCCAGAGGTTTATGTTGGAACTACTATCACTCAAGAGCCTTCATAGGTAGATCCTTTCTATGTCACTTTGTTAGTAAACAACCGGTTGATAAAAAACTGCATGATAGATTCAGGGGTTGTTGTCAATGTTATGCCCTATGGTGTTATGAAAGAATTAGGACTGTCAGTAACCACTATGTATGGAAAATGCTATGCTATGGATAGCAGGGAAGTACCTGTGATAGGTACAATGAAAGATGTTGAAGTAAAAATAGCAGAATTCCCTAAGGCAACTTATAAAATGGATGTTATTGTTACTGATACCAAGCCCCATTATAGTATGTTATTGTCCAGGCAATGGGTAGCAGTAGTAGGAGGAGATGTTCAACTGGATTTATCTTATGCCACCATTCCAATCAATGGAAATTAGGTCAAATTGTACAAAGAGCCACATGCTCCTAGGGTAATAGAAAATGTAGACCCTAATATGCTCAATTGTATGATTGATGTAGATCTTGATAACTTTAGACTTCAACCAATTTTGCCTCAGTTGAAGAATACTAACCTTGTGGTCGAATTAGAATCACAATAGTATGGTTTATGGCAGATGTATTTTGATGGAGCTTGCTCCAAAGAAGGATCTAGAGCAGGGGTTCTTTTTGTATCCCCATCAAGTATAACCTTTAAGTATTCTTTCTTATTAGCTTTCCAGTGCACAAATAATACTGCAGAGTATGAAGCTCTATTGTTGGGGCTTGAAGTTGTGAAAAAGCATGGAATCCAGCTATTGACAGTGTTAGGGGATTCAGAATTGTTTGTCTCTCAGGTAAGATCCAAATATGCATCCAAGAATGATAGATTAAAGAGATATAAACATGCAGTTTGGGATGTTATTGAGCATTTTAGTGCATTTTCTATTAATTGGATAGAGTGATCAAAGAATATTATGGCAGATTTCCTAGCTAATGTTGCCTTGAAAAATGATGATGCAACACGAACTGGTATTTCCACTATGGAAATAAAATCTAGGCCTACTATCCCTGATAATGTGTATAATTGGCAAGCTTTTGCTGATGATGAAGATATTCTTAGGTTCATCCAATGTGTTGATGATTATGATGGACAGAAGATTGATTGCAATGCACTGGTGGAGGTGGTTGACAATAGGGAAATAGTGTTTGGAAATGATTTCGTCTAGTTGGAAACCAATGAAATACCTAAAGGGCTGGTAGAGCTGGAGAGCATGTTCAGTTATAATGACAGTCACTTACATCAGCAGTGTACCACCAAGTTGGAAGAATTAGAGGAGGTAAACCTGGGGACTGAATCATCCCCTAAGCTAGTATACATTGGGAAGAAATTACCCCCTCATGTCAAGACTAATCTTATTAATTTATTGAAGAAATATAGACATGTTTTTGCTTGGTCTTATGAAGACCTAAAGGCATATAGACAAGATCTTTTTCAGCATGAAGTTCCTCTACTTCCAGATGCTAAGCCTTTCAGATAGAAATAGAGACCTATTAATCCCCCATTAGAAACTAAGATGCAACAAGAGTTGACTAAGTTAAGAGAAGGGGGGATTATCAAACCTATAAGACATTCTTCATGGGTCTCTAATCTGGTCCTAGTAAGAAAGAAAAATGGGGACATTAGATTGTGTGTGGATTTTAGAAATTTAAATGTTGCTTCTTTAAAGGATAATTACTCTTTTCCCAATATAGAAGCTATGTTACAAAGAGTAACAAGTTGTGATCTTTTATCCATGATGGATGGTTTTTTAGGATACAATCAAGTGTTAGTGAAGGAATTTGAATAGTTCAAAACTGCTTTCACTACTCCGTGGGGGACATATGTTTATGTAAGAATGCCATTCAGATTGAAAAATGTTGGAGCTACATTCTAGAGAGCCATGGATGTAGCCTTCAAAGAATTCATTAATACTATTATGGTGGTTTATCAAGATGATCTAACTTGTTTCTCTAAAAGGGCTGATGATCATTGTGGACATTTGGAAAAGGTGTTCAATAAAGCCTTGGAATTTCGTGTGTCATTAAATCCCAAGAACTGTCATTTTGGGGTCACTGAAGGAAAACTATTGGGACACATTGTTTCCAAGGAAGGGGTAAGGATAGACCCTGAAAGAATTGAAGCAATAAACAAATTTTTTGAACCAAAGAATATTAAAGGTATCCAATCCTTTCTAGGCAAAGTGAATTTTGTTAGGAGATTCATTGCAAACTTTGCAGAGATAGTGAAGCCCATTGTCAAGTTTCTCAAGAAGGATACCAAATTTTGTTGGGATCAAGAAGCCTCAAAGGCTTTTGCTGAAATTAAGAAGGCCATTCAGGAAGCACCAGTATTAAAATCTCCTGATTACAGTAGGCCCTTTTCTCTATTTTCTTTTGCTTCATATCATACAGTAGCTACAGTATTGTTACAAAAGGATAATGAGGGATATGAACATCCCATAGCTTTCTATAGCAAGTCTTTGCAAGCAGCAGAATTAAAATATGAAACCATGGAGAAACAAGCTTATGCTTTGGTTAAAGCTATCAAGGCTTTTAGGCCATATCTGGTAAATGCAAATATCATTGCTTATGTTCCACATGCTGCAGTTAAGGATATTTTGTCCCAGTCTGAGGTTATAGGGAAAAGATGCAGATGGATTAATAGAATCCAAGAATTTGACTTGGAAATAAAGATCACCAAGTTGGTGAGAGGTTTAGGTCTGGCTAAGCTCATGACTGAGTCTAATCTTTTGAATGTTG